>NC_068392.1:7602708-7875208 GCF_023724105.1 Carassius gibelio | reverse complement strand
ACGTCAACAGACAGCAAGAGTTTTATCCTGCACTTCAAGTATTATCTTTGTAAGAAAAGTGTTTTTGGTCACTAGCTTTGTAGATGTGTGTGTCACAAATTACATGTAGGCTACACATTAAATGCACGTTCTTGCCTTTGACCACAATGAATTTGAAGTAGTGCTTATATCTCCACCTTGAAAATGCCAACTTTTCATCGGATTGCTCCTGACCCGTCATCTCTGCTGCTGCTGCGAATCTCTGTTTAACTGTTGTGTGTGTGTGTGTGTTTGGCGCCGCTGGCGTGTGTGCCGACATGTATGTAAAAACAATGGCTCTGATTGGCTACCATGAAACACATGACTCTGCCTTAGCCAATCATAATCGCTTATCTCGTTTTTAATTAACCCACCTCCTCACTCAGTGTTTGAGCCAGGGGTGCGTTCGGATTACATAGTTTATTAAATCAATGCATAGTAACGCACCGCATTTAATGTCAAGCAATGTTAAAGGCGTTGTTACGGCGGGAAAAGTAATTAGTTAGATTACCCGGTTACTGAAAAAATAACGTCGTTACTTAACGCCATTCTTTTAAAGGGTGTTATTCCAAACACTGGTCATAACTGGTTGCAGGCTGGTTTTAGATTATTTATGTATTTATTTATTTATTTATAAAAATAAATAAAAAAATCAGCAGGGATTGCATTATTGTGCCCCCCAAACCTGAATCATCTTAAACCAGCCTAAACTTATAAATAAAGCTTAAAGACATTGCATTCTTGTACCCAAGCCTGCTGAAAACATCATAAATCAACCTCAAATGGTTTCCTGTCTTTTGTGGTCTCTCAGGCATGTCTTTTAGTTGGTTTTTCTGTGGTTTTAGGCACTTATTATCCTGGATGACCAACTAGCTATCTAGCTAACACCAACTTGACTACCGTATTTTTCGGTCTATAAGTCGCACCTGAGTATAAGTCGCATCAGTCCAAAAATACGTCACGATGAGGAAAAAAAAATCTATAAGTCGCACTGGACTATAGGTCGCATTTATTTAGAACCAAGAGAAAACATTACTGTCTACAGCCACGAGAGGGCGCTCTGTGTCTTCAGTGTAGACTACAGTAGCACTGAGCAGCATAGAGCACCCTCTCACAGCTGTAGACGGTAATGTTTTCTCTTGGTTAATTTCTCTTAGTTCATTTCTCTCAGTTCATGTCAAATTAATTTTGTTAAATAAGTCGCACCTGACTGAAGTCGCAGGAACAGCCAAACTATGAAAAAAAGTGCGACTTATAGTCCAGAAAATACGGTAGTTAGAAAGGCTAAAAACCAACACAGGCTGGTTTATAAGCAGGTTTTTTTTTCAGCGAGAAGTAAATATATTTTATGTCCATATCATTAATCATAAGCCTATCACTAACCTACAAAAAACGTCCTGTGTGAACACCTCCTTATTCATTTTGTGTTGCCTGCTCTCACTAGCAACTTGATAGCATGTTTACTTTAGCAAATAAAAAGCACATAACGTTTCACATTTGAGGTGTCACTGTGTATAATTTTATACTGTGGATCAAAACCTGGAAGTCACAAAGCTTATTTTATTCTTAAATCTAAAACCGCTGTTGTAAAGCCATTAGTCATCCCTGAGTGGAGCTGTTAGCGAAAGTGCTAATTCACTCCCGGTTGTAGGACTGAAAACCGAACAGCTAGAAACTGTAGAACAAGTGTCAGAATGTTTTATTGCCTCAGACCTTTTATAAACATGGAGTAGATTTTAATTTTAGCCTTTTTAATCTAGCATGGTAAGGATATAAATTCAGGTAGTACAGAGACCTAGCTAAACAACGTTTCTGTAAAACCCAAGGTAAAGTGAATTAAAATCTGATCAAGCGAAGTCTTGGTGAAAGTCCAATGAACATGAAGACACTATTTGGTCTCGGAAGATACACAAAAGTAATTTATGTACTCATCGCCCCGTTTCACCTTCTTAAAGGACATGTCTGGAGAGATAATGAGGGAACCGCTAATGACTTGTCTCATGACTCACATACATGGAAAAAAAAGAAAGACAAAATTCAAAACACCTTAGGTTATTCAGTACACCATTAAGAAGAACCGATAAGGATTCTGTATGAAACTGTACAGAGAAACTCAGGTCTCCCATTAAATTGGAGAAAAGTTGTTTTTAAATAAAAATGGCTATGAAACAGTCAGTCCTAACGCTAACAGCTAACAAAGATTATGTACCCCATTATTGCCAATGATAGAGCAAACAACAAGGACCAACAAGCACTGTGAAACTGTATGTAGCCCTATGGGAAATAATATGCCATATCACAGATAGGCTAGAGTTTTTTGTAAAACATTTGTTTTCTCATGCATAGGGAAATGCATTAGTATGGACTGGGTGTGCGACGGAGACATCGACTGCGAGGACCAGTCGGATGAGGAGGGGTGTGAAGTGTCCGTCTGTAAGCCTCCGAAGTTTCCCTGTGGCAATGACACGTCTGTGTGCCTCCCGCCAGAGCGAATATGTAACGGTTGGAGGGACTGCGCAGACCATTCCGACGAGGGACCGTACTGTGGTGAGTCATGGGATGTAGTTTGTTAGTGATCATGATGGTGATATAAGGTTTAATGTGATGTTGATGCGTTCATGAATCAGCTTCCTCACTGGAACAACATTTCTATCAACCAATCAGATTTCAGGTGAAGCTTAAGTTTAGACATGGGCATTGAATGACATTGTTTTGAACCAATAATTCTCTGTTGTTTAAGGGCTGTACTGTTAAACATTGGCCTAGGTATTTATAGATTATATTTTTTTGTATCCCTTTTTTCCCCCCGTTTTATAGATCTGTTACAATAGATACTCTGATGCCGCAGAGTAAATCAATAAATATATACTTTTGTAAGAAAAATAAAATAATTAATCATTTATTTTCATTTATCTTGATGTTATTTAAATGAACATGATTTAAAATAATTTTACAAGAGAAGTGGTTACATTTGTAATGCAAAATAGTCCCGATTGTTTAGATGTGTTTTTAAAATCGCTTTCGGTCTCCATAAATATAATCTAAACATAAATTAAACATACATTTAAAAAAAATAAATAAATAATTGTACAATGTCTGAATCAATTTTTACCTTAATTTTGACTTAAATTGTAGCAAAAAAAAAAATAATATTCAATATGTAATAATATACAAGCACAATATTCTATGCATTCTATTATTATTAGAGATAGTAATAAATTGTATTATTATATTATAATATATATGTAATAATGTATTTGTTAATTAATATTATTATTATTATTATTAATAATAATAATAATAATATTACTGTATTACTGTATTACTTGTACGATGTGTGTGTGTGTGTGTGTGTGTTCTCATCTCGACTCAACTCTTGGGGGATTGGGGGATTTTAGTGAGTGTGTATTAAGGTTCATTTAGGAAAGCTTCAGAAAGAGATCTCTTCCCTCAGGTGAGATGAGGTAGCACTGGAATATCAGCTTAGAGCCAATTACATCTATCGGCTCCTCCTCATCCTCTCTCTCTCTCTCTTTCACACACACACACACACACGCACGCACGCGCACACACACACACACACACACACACACACACACTTCCCCCTCCAGACTGATTAAAGCTGAAAAGAGACTCTGTAAGGTCTTTTCTGCAGTTAGTAATGACTGAACAGATTAATATATATATATATATATATATATATATATATATATATATATATATATATATATATATATATATATTATCCACCATCTAGTTGTAAATTACCTTATTTTCGGTAAAAAATATGAGTCTAATATATCAGGAATGGCGCAGCAAATTCAATATCTCTCATACTCCCAAGTCATATGACATTTACCTGAAATATCATCAGATATCAGTTCCGTCTGTCAGAAAGGAAATTTGACTGGGAATTTATTTCCTCCTTTCGACCAAAATAATTAGGTTTTGTTCAGATAGGCAGCAAATATCCAACCCAAATCAGTTTAATTGTTTGTAGCAAAAACCCCATGGAATCTGACTGTAACTAACCGTATCCAAACCGAATCAATATGTGGTTTAAAATCTGATTAAAATCCAATGTGTTTCAGATCAGGGTTTGTTTTCGGAGCTCGGGACGTGACTGCAGTGACGTACGGCTAAAGCTTTAGTGTTAAACACTCACAAAAAGCGTTTTCAGCTGAATTCCAAATTTTATGTACACGTGTTGTTTTCTTTGTGAATGAGCAAAGGAGCGCGAGCCAAATTTTCTCTTTCTACAATGACAGCTTCTTTTGTATGTGTCTTGGTGTAAGTCATCACTATGGCAACCATGCAGATGCCAGATTTTGAGTACACAATTTTTTTTAAAAACAAATATTGAAAATATAATTTATTTAAAAAATAAAGAATGCAAGAATTAGCTTCTCAAAAAAAAAAAAAAAAAAAATATATATATATATATATATATATATATATATATATTATGTAAATTATAGCATTTCTCTTTCTCTTCTCTTTTTTGCTATTTAAGCTAAGAATAATAATAAAATATATTTTCAGAAAATACTTCTTAATGTCTTAGTTAACTTTTGCTTCTCAAAAATAAATATACAATTAAATAATATTTAAAATATATTTATTTTAATTTCCTTTTTTCTTTGTAATATACTTAATTTAAAATATATTTATTTTATGGTCAATAATTTATTTGTGTTTTTTATTAACTCTATTCTATTTCTATTCTATTCTATTCTCACTGGTCTTTAATGAAACAATAGTGTCGTCTGTGTTAGCACTGCATTGAAAGCTGTAGCCCGAATCGCAGCAAGCACAGGTTCAGCGGGCCCGAAAGAGCATTTTACGTCGCATTTCAGTCTAATGTCCCTTTTAATTTTAAAAGGGCCAATCAAATCCCCATTAACTTTAAGCACACGCTCAGTGTCCTGCTAAAATATCTCGGACATTACAATGAAAGCTGGACTGAAACCAAATCCTGCAAAGCCGCTGGCAGAGATGAATGCACTCGTCCCGGTCAAGATAAATACAAAATCGTCAAAACCCAGTGGTCTAGAAACATTGCAGAAGTTTTCTGAGTGAGATAAATATTGTTTAAAACAGACCTGGCCTACACTTAATAGGACTAATCATGATGAATGAGCCCCCAGATCACGTTCCCAGCTTTGTAGAGTCAATCTTGGAGAGAAATAGGTCACCATTTTTTTGTTCTTTGTTAGTATGCAACTCAAGTGCTTCAACCAGATTGTCAGTGCTTAGCTGGTTCTTTACTTTATATAAGTATCAACAGCTCTTTCCTGATCTCAATGGGCATTGCAAGGTTTTGCCCTGCGGCTGCTTTTGTCAGTGTTACAGAAGACATGTGAATGGACCTGCTGGCCTTCGCTATGCTATGAATTGTGAATTCTGGTTTGTTTTTAATGCAACTTGATGAGATCTGACATACACAGCTGGACAGTCTTGGATGCCTAGAAAAATCTCTCCAGTGTTGGGGAAAGTGCATTTTAAAATGAATGCATTACAAAATTGCATTTCCCCAAGAAAAAGTAACTTATTGCATCCATCTGTCTTAAATCTGTTTGGACGAATCCTGAATTTGAAATGAAGACTTCGAGGTTTTCAGTCAAACAACAACGTGACAAAACCAAGATGCTGAAATCAGGTTTTGTGTATGTACAATTTCTCTCAGTCCAAAAAAGATCCTTTATTCCCCTGTTAAAATACTTAAATCTTTCTACTGTATTAGTAACTTCGCTCAGACCCTTACGACTCCTCAATGCCTCAGATTATACTCGATTGAATGTATTTCACTTGCCTTTTTATACCTTTCCCCAGCTCTTTTTCCCCTCATCAATGGTCCATTTCTATTCCCCACATCTCTTCTGCCTGTGCTTTGTTGTTTCCATTTGAGTGTCTAGCACAGTTTTATTCACTCCACAAATCCACCACCAATCTGACTGCCTTGAGGTTTATGCATACATTATCCTCTGTCAGTGCTAGACGCTTCATTTAAACCTTGCTGTTCAAGGCGGTGTTACCTTGAATCCCTCCGTGGCCTCGGTTTTTGTGGGAAGATCAAACCTATGCATTGCTTATAGTTGTCAGATACTTACTGGGATTAATATTTTAGCATTAATTTACTAAATAGTCACCGTCCTGCTAAAGCAAAGAGTTCAAAACGTTTTTTTGGGGGGTTGTGATATAACCTTTTTATGCCTCAATAGTTTATCTTGAGGCAGAGCTTGATTTTTAATGCTCATTTAATGCTATAATATGTGTTCATACTGCTATTTACTTCTGAAGTGACGGTTTCGGCCTTTCTTTCTGACGTTAACCCCCTACGCCTGCTTTGTTTCTCCATCTCAGACCAGTGTTCGGTGAGAAAGGGCGGCTGCAGTCATGAGTGCTCTGTGGCGCCCGGTAAAGGGGTCGTGTGTTCCTGTCCGGCCGGGTTCCAACTGGGTTCGGATGGTCGGACGTGCGAAGTCCTGGATTACTGTACCAAGCACCTACGCTGCAGCCAAGTGTGCGAACAACACAAGAATACTGTGAAATGCTCCTGCTATCCAGGCTGGAGTCTTGGACCCGATGGGGACAGCTGTTATGATACAGGTAAAAGACAGCATGATGATTCTTGGTTGGCCTGTGGTTAACAATCTGAATTTTTCACATGAAAATTAGAGGTTCGATCTCAAACAGGGTTAAAACCAGATTAACAGTCCAGACTGCAAGGCAATTAACCTCAAGGAAACCAAATGACCCTTCATTTCTGTGCTGTAAATAACATGGATAAATGGCTGCCAGATTATTTTTTTTCAGTGCATGTTTATTCATATTTAGTTTTGGAGAGAGGATTGTGCAGTCAGTTTTAAGGTGTAAAATGCATCCGTTGTATGTATGCATTTCATTTTAGCGTTTTGACTTTACAAGAGTGCAAAAGCGGGCTGGGAATTATCAGAGAGTTCAGACTCCCGCGCACTTTATGTGAGTGGAAAGGAAGATATGCACGGAGAGCACTCGGTAACATGTTTTAATAAAAAGAAAAACAAGCTTTCACTGTAACATACAGCTCAGTTTTCATATCGCAGTCCACATAAGGTTTCCTCTTCGGTCTCAGACTTGTAGAGATGTGTGCCGCATAACATTTTTGCATTATTCATAGCTTGGAATGTGCCAACATTTTATTCAAAGATTACTATTAATACTATTATTATTAAATTATATTTTAATGTTTTTTATGAATACTTTTCAAATGTCTTGCCGTCATTTCAGTTTTATTTGAAATGTAATTTTAATTTAATTAGTTTTTATCTACTCTATAACTTAATTAGTATTTATTTTATTAAATAAGTCTTTTTATTTTATTTTAACATCTTAGCATTTAGCTTTTTTTCATTTTAAAATTATTTGGTAATGTTTCTTAACAATATTTCACTTGAGGGATACAAATTATTTTGTCAATTTAAAATTTTTAACGATTTAGTCTACAAATGAGTAATGTTGTTTAATTTTCTAGCAGTTTATTGTAAAACCACTCCCTAAAATACACACAGATCCTTTTGATTGTGATTTCAGGGGACCAACAAATCTTGCTTTAATCTTGCTTAAATATATTCACAGTCCTGTGCGTTCTAGTTCTCTTTACTGATTGTTTTCTGTCTTTTTGTAGATCCTTTTGAGGCTTTCATCATTTTTTCCATCAGACACGAAATTCGACGCATCGACCTGCAAAGGGGCGACTACAGCCTGTTGGTCCCCGGGCTCAGGAACACCATTGCTTTAGATTTCCATTTCAGCCAGAGCCTGCTGTATTGGACCGATGTCGTAGAGGACAAAATTTACCGCGGGAAGTTGTCAGAGGGAGGTGGTATGTTCAACAGTTTTATTTTTTACATAATTTATGACAGTTATGACTTGATTGTACCATACGGACTTTAATATGATTCAGTGGAATTTACAGTGGGACTGAAAACTGCAGAACTGCAGAAGAAAAAAAAAAAAACAAGAGTTTGTGTCAAGGAATTATTTTGGAAGAAACTACTTTTGGGTGCAACTTCTTACTTCTCCCATTTCCTCACAAAATGTGTTTATATAGCTAGTTTTACACTTAAAAAGTCAGTCTACCAACTGTGTTATAATTTCAGCTTCAAAAGCTCCCAAAATGTGTGAAGTAATTTACACTTAGATCACAAAAGAATTGATGAGTCGATATTGAGAAATTTCACACACTTCATAGCGTAATGCAAGTAATTTTGAGCTTGACTGACCAGCTAACAACCTAACAACCATTTACTTCCTTTAAAATAACGCAGTTTGCTGTCCCGGCAGGTGTTTCGTCAATCGAGGTGGTGGTCCAGCATGGTCTAGCCACTCCAGAAGGCCTTGCTGTTGATTGGATAGCGGGAAATCTCTACTGGATTGACAGTAACCTGGACCAGATTGAGGTGTCTAAACTAAATGGCGAATTACGAACCACCCTCATCGCCGGGGGTATGGAACACCCTCGGGCCATCGCTGTGGACCCCGGCCAGGGGTACGTTTCTCAATCCATTTGTAGAAATTAACAACAAAGCACCAGTTTTCCAATTACTTCATAGCTTTAATGAACAACTTCAGTGATTGATAGCTCCATTCGGTGGCTTGCGAATCGTAATGAACCCATCTAATCACCCATAAAGGAGTTTTTAAATGATTTCCAGAAGGGATATTACCATGAAATTGGGCCATTACACATTCTTACCTGTTTTATAAATTGTGCTAATGCTAATGCTTTTAATGAGGATGTGGTTTGCAAGTAACCCTCGTTTGAAAGTCGTTTAAGGTAGATTTTAACATTGAGTTTTGTCGTCAACAGTGCCTTGTTCTGGACCGACTGGGACGCCACGTTTCCCCGCATCGAAGGTGCTTCCATGAGCGGGAAACAGAGACATGTGGTTTTCAAGGACATGGACTCCGGCGCCTGGCCCAACGGATTGACCTTGGACCACATGGAGAGCAGGATAATATGGACAGACGCCCGGTGAGAAACACGCAAGCACTCTTCAGTTTGGTTTTCGAATATTTTCTAGCTAGACAAGACCATTAGGGAATGTTTTGGATGGAAGGGTGGAATTGGGAATAAGCTTGGGTTCAGTCGTTTGTAACAAATTCAAGCGCTCGTTTGGTTTGAATGATTGATGTGTTTTTGTACCGGTTCAAATTCGAGATCCACCTCTGCCGGCGATGAAATGACAGGCTGACAGAGATATGCTATTACTATTGATTATAATTTTGCCCATCAAGTACTTTTTTCGTATTTACCAAAGCAGTGGTGTAGCAATTTTGCTGTCCTGACACATTCATAAACTCACATCTTGAATTTCTCACAGCGATAATTTAATTGCTCTTGTGCCCGGTGGCTCCAAATGCACCACAAATTAATATTCAGATAATGAGATTCTTGGACTTTATGAAGAATCTGATCAATTCTCTGCTTTTGATTACCTCATTTTTGTCCCTGCTATATTCAGATCACACGTCTCTCTTTCTCTCTCAGTCTGTCAACAGCATTTCTTTCTTTTTTCACTCTCAACTGTGTCTTATCATTAAAGCATCTGTGCACTTTAAAGACTTTCTCGCAAACTATTTTGACTGTTTTAGGCTGAATACACCCATTTATTTAGAGTACATGGTCTTTGTAGTTAAATGTAGAATATGTTCATATATTGTTATAAATATATTCATTTATTGTATACATTTTTATTTTACTTCAAGCTAACTTTGATTTATTTTGACACTACTTGGTTGATGTCATAGGATTTATAACTTTGTATTTGATTCAGTTTAGGCTGATTTAATTTGGATTAACTTGGTTCCATTCAGTTAATAGAAATGTTATAATTTAGAGTTAAACAATATATATATTTTTATTGTTTTAGTTTGATTCAAGTTGAGTTGACTTGATAAAGTTCAGTGAAATTAATTTTTAAATTAAGCTACTTTCAAGAACAATATTTAATGTATTAAGAAGTGAATAAGGTGGATTGCATTTCATGGTGATTTAAAAATAATCTAATGATTATAATAAGAATTTTTTTTTCCTTCTTCAGGTCTGATGCTATATACTCTGCTCTATATGATGGCACGGGGATGATTGAAATTCTTCGAGGCCACGAATTTCTCTCTCACCCCTTCGCTGTGTCTCTCTTTGGAGGGAATGTGTATTGGACTGACTGGAGGACCAACACTTTGACCAAAGCCAACAAGTGGACCGGAGCCAATGTAACTGTGATCCAAAAAACCAGCGCCCAACCCTTCGATCTAGAGATATACCATCCTAGCAGGCAGCCACAAAGTAAGAAACTGTCTCAAAACTGTCTTGAAGGACTTTGAAAGAGATGATGAGTTGAAGGATCCAACAGAACATAATGAGAGAAATCTCTAGATTGAGTGATGTTGGATTAACAGCATACAGTGACCCAGTTTTGGCACATTCCCACTTCTCACTATTTTTGGGACTAATTGGCTGCAAAGCTGTCTCATCAAGAACTCCCTTGATTCCCATCAAGAATTCCCATCATTTCTGAAACATGAAACAGACAGTCAAACACTACAAGGTCACAAATCTCTTCGAATTAAAAACGCAATGCACTTTCAATTAGAACCAAAAGACGTACCAAAACAGAAACAAAAGAATGTTCTTTTGTGAAATTATTTAGTTTAGTTTAGTCACAACCAAAAGACATACCAAAACAGAAACAAAAGAATGTTCTTTTGTGAAATTATTAATTTTAGTTTAGTTTAGTTTAGTTTAGTTTAGTCACAACCAAAAGACGTACCAAAACAGAAACAAAAGAATGTTCTTTTGTGAAATTTTATTTAGTTTAGTTTAGTTTAGTTTAGTCAGAACCAAAAGACGTACCAAAACAAAAACAAAAGAATGTTCTTTTGTGAAATTATTTAGTTTAGTTTAGTTTAGTCAGAACCAAAAGACGTACCAAAACAGAAACAAAAGAATGTTCTTTTGTGAAATTATTTAGTTTAGTTTAGTCACAACCAAAAGACATACCAAAACAGAAACAAAAGAATGTTCTTTTGTGAAATTATTAATTTTAGTTTAGTTTAGTTTAGTTTAGTCACAACCAAAAGACGTACCAAAACAGAAACAAAAGAATGTTCTTTTGTGAAATTTTATTTAGTTTAGTTTAGTTTAGTTTAGTCAGAACCAAAAGACGTACCAAAACAAAAACAAAAGAATGTTCTTTTGTGAAATTATTTAGTTTAGTTTAGTTTAGTCAGAACCAAAAGACGTACCAAAACAGAAACAAAAGAATGTTCTTTTGTGAAATTATTTAGTTTAGTTTAGTTTAGTTTAGTCAGAACCAAACGACGTACCAAAACAGAAACAAAAGAATGTTCTTTTGTGAAATTATTTAGTTTAGTTTAGTTTAGTTTAGTTTAGTTTAGTCAGAACCAAAAGACGTACCAAAACAAAAGAATGCTCTTTTGTGAAATTATTTAGTTTAGTTTAGTCAGAACCAAAAGAATTGCCAAAACATAAACAAAAGAATGTTCTTTTGTGAAATTATTTATTTTATTTTATTTTAGTTTAGTTTAGTCAGAACCAAACGATGTACCAAAACAGAAAAAAAGGATGTTTTATTTTGAGTTATTTTAATTTATTTTATATACAAAAAAAAAAGATCAGAGCAAATGTCCATGCAATAAGCTGTGTATTGATATCTAACCCCCCCCAAATAAGTGAAAATGTAACAAAAACCTGTTAAATTATACTAAAGAAGTTAGTAACATTTCATATTTTTATCATGATTTATACATTTTTAGTTTGCGTAGCATTTTCTGAAAAGCTGTGACAGCATGTTCATGCAAAAACTCAAGTCAAAGCGGTCAAGTCTGAGTGGTTTTTAATGGGCAGTTATAAGGTTGCTATGGTGTTTTTGCTGGTTGCTAGGGTGTATTCAGTTGTTGTTTGCTGGCCTAAGTCAAAAGAGCCACCCCTAATGACCTCTGGGTAATTTCAGTTCAGTCAACACTGAGCATGCGCTTGAAATCTATTCCTCCTTTTTTTTTATTGGCCTAATAGAATTTGTTCACCGTTTGGGCAATAAAGTACAAAAGAAGAGCCAAAAAGCATCCCATAAATAAAACCAAATTGAATCAGCTCATGATGGCTGTCCAGCATCTTTTCCCTTGGGTGTACATCTGCCAGATGCGGAAGAATCAGCCTTCTGTCAACACATCGAGCTTGGCATCATCCAACAAAGTTAAATTACACCCTTAATGGTGCTAAGAGGCTCTTAGTTAACTCATGACTCCAGCTAAACACTTATAATGGGCTGGCGGAAACATTCACAGAGCGTTCCAGATAGTGATTGGCAGCTATAAACCTACAGTATGGATGGAGTGATACGCCGCACAGATGTGTGGAGGATCTTTGTGAGATTGTGGATCTGGTTTTTCATGTTCTGATCAAAATTGCTTTGAAGCACAAACTTCAGCTATATACAGTCCTTGAAAATGAAGGACGAAAGTTGATGAAAGTAAAAATCTCGAGTAAATCATTTTTAGAATTGTATATTTAGACTCGTCGTCACTTGCTTTGAACCAGGTTGTTTTGAAATTTACAGCCTGCTTTAGAAATGGGTGTTTTTATGCCAAAAGTGTGCTCCTGAGCTTTAAGATCGAAATATTTATGATCGTTTTTCTAACTTTCTTTTTTCCTTGCTCTTAGCTGAGTTTGTCCTGTTTTTTGATTTTGTTTATAGTGCTAATCATTTGTGCTTTTATTTATTTATGCATTTATTTCACCTGTTTTGATGGTTTTGTTTTCTAGGCTTTTCTTATATTTATTTGTTTTGATAAACATGTTATATTTAATTTAATTTCATTGCCTTGCATTGCCTTACAGTTTCTGAATCAGGGAAACATTCTGACTAATTAAGCAATTTAATTATTAGAATTTAGGAATTTAGAATTTTTACTGAACTATTTAAAATATTTTTATTTTCATTTTTTGTTTTATGTTTATTTCTATTCTTGGCTGTGTTTGGCCTTCGATTAACACTCGATGTTAATCAACTTAAAACACTTAAAGCACTGAAAATATTGATTTATTAGTGGTTTTGTTTCTTATATTTTATTGTTTTATTAACATGTTTTTTTTAAAGGTTTCATTTATTTATTCAAATTAAATAAAACATAATATGGGTCTTGATTTCTCAATTAAGTAAACATTCTTCATATTTTCTTTTTTTTTTTCAAGTAATAACTGAAGTGAATAGGCTATACTACAAAATTAAATCATTGTAACGAAATGAATGAGCCTTAACCTGAACCAGTACTTGTAATCTTACCGACTTTTTTTTCATGTCTGCTCTTGGCTGTTTTTGTCCTGTGGCTTCGCACCTGCTTTCCTCCGTTTTGGGATTGTGTTTATAGCGCTGAATGTCTGTTCTGTGTCCGTTTTCATTACCCGTCTGCATCTGTAGAGGCCAGCCCGCATTGCTATCGGTTTTCACATGTCAGAATAGCTTAGCAAGAGTGACATAGAGATTACTGCATTCATTAGGCCTGAAACAACTGTTTTTTTTATGGACTTGTTATGCAGTTTCTAGTTACGTGTGTGTTTTACGATCCTATTTAGAGTTGTGGAGTAATGACCTTGCTCTGAGCAAGAACAAACCCAGGGATTGTTGGGGAGGGAATAAGGGGCCTAATTACTCAGCACACCGTCCACATCTTCCACTTGTTAGGCAGAGTACTTTTGGTTTTCAGGAGACTATGTGCATTAATGCAAGCCGCATCGCCTAATAAATAGCTGAAGAAATAATAAAAGACTCAAAAAAAGAAAATAAATTACTTTTATTTATTTTTTTTTACTTTTGACCTGTGGAAATAAGAATCAAAGGCATCACTGCCTAATAAGTCGCTTTGGTGGTAAATCAGGAGAATTCAATATTAATACGACGTATGCACAACGTATACTCAGTTATGCTTTCATTAATGTTTTCTCTTCTCTCCTCCTGTCTGTTTCAGCTCGTAACCCATGTTCTGGTAACAAAGGAAGAGGCCCGTGTTCTCACCTGTGTATTATAAATTATAATGCTTCTGCGTCTTGCTCCTGTCCACACCTCATGAAACTGTCGGCCAACAATCGAACATGCCAAGGTGAGTTCTGGAGATCTCGCTCTTTGTGAAACTTATCATGTTGATATATATATATATAGGAGGCCAGCCTCCTTGTTAGTGCATCCACCTCCCATGCCGGTGACCCGGGTTCGAGCCCCACTCGGAGCGAGTGAGAGGACCCGGGAGAGAGGGGTTACATTGGTGCCGTGACCCAGATGGGAGTGAGGTTTAGGGGGGTGAGTGTAGCGGAGGCCAGCGAGTAGTGCTGTTCAGGTTAACCTCACTCCCTGATGTCAAGAGACGCACTAGCGACTGACGCTAGTGGCTGTAGCCATTTAGCCTCCTTGTTAGTGTGTCCGCCTCCCATGCTGGAGACCTGGGTTCGAGACCCACTCGGAGCGAGTGAGAGGACACGGGAGAGAGGGGTTACATATATAAAGCACTGTTTTTTTTTTGTCATATTTATTGAAATAGATTTCATTGACACATTCATTTACACTGATGCTTCACTGAATTACAACATAGGCTTCTTCATTAAAATGAGCGATTCACGATTCACTGATGTAAAGCAGAATGTCTGATATTGGAATAATCCTAGCATGTATCAGGGGAATTACGCGACCTACCTAAACTCATTACAGACTGAAATGGAGATCTCTCTTTAGCGGCCACCCCAGAGATCTCTCTGGAGGTCAAGAAAGGAGAATTTACAGTATGAGTCCTTTGAGCTTTATGTCTTTATAGTGCTGCCTTTGTAAGGACACTCAATTCACATTATTATATTTGTCTCACTAACTGATTTAGGTCATATTTTTCCCTCCCGGTGATACTAGAGATAGAGAAACAGAATTAAATTGAGAGTGAATTTGAGTTGATTATATATTTATGTACATGAATAGGTGTGAAGAAGTTTCTGTTATACGCTCGGAGATCTGAGATTCGTGGAGTGGACATCGACAACCCATACCTCAACGTCATCATGGCCCTCACCGTACCTGATATCGATGACGTCTCGGCGATGGACTACGATGCTGTAGACGAGAGGATTTACTGGGCTGATGTGAAGACCAGAACTATAAAACGAGCGTTCATTAACGGAACCAAACTTGAAACCGTCCTATCTGGAGGTACGCAGAGGTCCATTTTGACAGCTATAATCTCACCCAGTTAAAATAGCTTTTTGTTTTCCTGCTTTTATTGAATGAAGAGTCAAATGTGTCCTGACAAAGAAATTCATTTATTAAATTATACTTAATTTTAATTTATTGTTGTCATTTTGTTGCTGTTTTCCAATGAGCAGCTTTTTTTATTAGCATGGGTAAATATTCAGATTATTCTACTTTAATTTAAATATAATTTATCTATTTTTACAGACCTATCTAATATCCGTGGCCTGGCTATTGATTGGCTGTCCAGAAACATGTACTGGATGAGCTCAGACAATGACGAGACCCACATTAACGTCGCCCGTCTTGATGGATCTCTCAAAAACACTGTCGTTTATGGGATGGACAAACCCAAGTGTCTCATCCTGCATCCGTCAAAAGGGTAACATAGCAAAAACCACACTAACCATTAGCCATACCCATAATGGAGAAAATTAAGGGCTGCGTGTCGCCAAAGATCGCTATCCTATTTATTAGTAAGTAATTGCATACTTCCGTTGCATTGTCACATTTTGTTACCTTTAAATCTGCGCGTGAGATACATCATTTACAAAGCTAATTACTGAACAGGTCTCTGTTTATATTCCCCATGCACAATTAACTAAAGTTATTAGAGGCATTTTCTTGGAGTTGATTAAGACTGACAAATTGTTGTAGCCGTGAAAACTGTTTAACGATACCAAACTGGTTGTTAGCCAATCAGAAATGCGAATTTATCTTACCCTTGTTGGGCTGGTTGATGACAGCTCTTTAATTAGCATACATTGTGATTCCAGGCATGCAAGCTAATTAAAAATGGGGCCAGATCCTCACAATTGTTTACTTGAGATTTAATATAACGTGATTCTGTAATCCAGTGATGGATCTTAAGCATGGTACAGTGTGCATGTTGTTTTATTTCACTCACCAATATCTCGTGACCTTTGCCCCTCGTATTGCATTTTTTTCCCCACCAGCTGTCTTCTCATTTTAGCTTCCGACCCCGTCGACATTTCTGAAAGTCATCTGTCACGTAGGTTCATGCGCACCATCAAGATGTATGAGGGAGATAGAGACAGCCTTATTTGATTGTTTTGTGCTCTGTGGTGAATGTGAAGATAAAGTTCTTTTCTACCTTCCCGACCTTCACACAGGTCACATTCCTTAAACGGAATAGTCCCATCCTTCATCTTCAAGACTCATCCATCTCTCTGAATGATTCTTGTTTTGTTGTGGTCTACAGGAAGATGTTCTGGATGGATGGGAGCACTATAAATATGGCCAATATGGATGGCAGCAACATCAAGATTTTGCACCAGAACCAGAAGGAACCTGTTGGTAAATTGAAGTTCCAAAACCTACAGTAGTGAGCTACGTACTTAGTATTTTAAGGCGAAATGGTTACGGCTTCTTTCTGTGGTACTTTCTTTGATCAAAATCTAAGGCCTGTGTCATCTGTGGAGAAGGCAGTCCCAGAATGCATTACGATATACTGTAGTGAAAACATTCATCCAAAATGGTGTTAGTTTTAAATTATTGAGATACTATTATAGTTTTTTATTAAACATTTTGAATTAGATTTCCATTTTATTTTTAGGTAAATTGATTTTAGTTTAGTTTAGTTTTTATTTTCTACATGAATCTTAAATGTTATTTATTTTATTTCATGGAAGTTTTATTTGCTCTGCCTTTGTTTTGCCTCATTTTGCTTAGCTTTTCTTTGATTTTGCTTTTCTGTTTTGCATTGCTTTTGCTTTGGTTTTTCTTTGCTTCATTTTGCTTTGCTTTAGTTGGTTTTGCACTGCTTCTTTTGTTTAGTTTAGCTTACCATAGCTTTGCTTTTGTCTGTTTTGCATTTATTTTGTTTTTGTTTTGCTTTTCATCTGTTTTATTTGCTTTGCTTTTCTTTGCTTTGTTTTCCTTTGGTCTGTTTTGTGTTTCTTTGATCTGTTTTGCATTGCTTTTGTTTTTGTTTTGCTTTTCTTTGTTTTGTTTTTGCATTGCTGTAATCTGTTTTGCTTTTGCTTTGGTTTAGTGTGTTTTGTGTTGCTTTTGTTTTGCTATTTGCCTCACTTGGTTTTGTTTTTCTTTTCTTTGCCTTTGTCTGTTTTGCTTTTCAATTTTTTTTTCAATGTATTTTTTTTCCCCACAAACAGCATAATGTAAGATGTTAGCAACACTGTTGTCTTTGCCTTTCTCTAATTATTTATTTTTTTAAGTTTCACTTTTGCGCTTTTACTTTTTTTTTTAAACCATTTAATAAATATGCTGTTTTGTTTTGAACAATCTATTTAACATTTTCAAGATTACATTTCCTCATGTACATGTATTTACTGTAATTGCATGTGAGAACAAGAGCACCATTTCTCACACCTCCTCTTCCTCTCCGTCGTGTCTGCTATAATCATTATATCTATGCCCTAGGTATTGTTGGAGCTCTCTGTGGTCCTCCCCTTAACTCATAATTATAGCAAAATCTCCCTGACACAGTACATGCAATTCTGGCCTAAGCCAAATCTTAAGTAACAGCGGTTATCATTATGATGTGAACGAGGGATTATTGCAGATGAAAGAAATAAAAAGAGAAATCAACCTTTTGAACCGTTTCGAACACTATTTATGCTGTGCCCCACATAAAAATGCTTTACTGTAGGGAAAATTGCAGATTTTAAATAACTAGACACGTTTTGATAGCGACGATGAGTGTTGATATTCATGAGATGAAACAATGTTCAATTCTTTGTTATTTAAATCAGCCATGTTTAAAAGAAACCTCTCTTGTGACAAGATAAGGTCAAATAATGAAGTTTCGGCATCATTTTATTTACCCTTGAGCATTCAGTTAAAGGAATATTTCACCAAAAAATTCAATTTGCATGATTTTTTTTCTCCTCCTATCTTTCCAAACTCAAATTGTGTTCATGTTTTAATGTTTTTTGAAAGAGGTCTCTTATGCTCACCATGGATGTATTTATTTGTTAAACAATTCTTATTTTCAGTGTTGAAAACAGTTGCTGCTTACTATTTTTTAGGGCTGTGCAAAAAATCGAATGCAATTTTCATGCGCATCTCATCAGTAAAGATGCTCCTGTAATTAGAAGTGTATCTCCAGCACATGCGTTCAGATCAGGGTTGCCAGGTTTTCACAACAAATCCTGCCCAGTTGCTTCTTAAAACTAGTCCAAAACTAGCAGAAGGTTCCCCGATAAAAAATTGCTTCCCGGGGTTAAAATATACGCTTTTTTAGCAGGGTTGCCTTGGTAAAATTCGCATTTTAGGGTCTAAATATCACATTATTTGTATTGGGGTTGCTTCAAACCGCGATCATGAAAAACGAACGCACGTGCTGGAGATACACTTCTTATTACAGGAGCGTCTTTACTGATGAGATGTGCATGAAAAACGCATTCGTTTTTTTGCACATTCCTACTATTTTTGTTGAAATTATTTGAATAGAAAGTTCAATTAATACAATTATGCTTATATTAACAGCATATGTGCATATACTGTATACATATTTGCATGTATGCATATTTTTTTATGAACCATTGCTTTACGTGATCATATTTTCTTTGTACATTACAGGGCTGTCGATTGACTACTCAGCCAACAAACTGTACTGGATGAGTTCCGGAAATGGAACCATTAATAGGTGTAACCTGGATGGGAGTGGCCTGGACGTGATTGACAGCTTTAAAAAAGACCTGCAGAAAGCTACGGCATTAGCAGTGATGGGTAAGTGAAGGCTGTTTTCATCAGCATTGATTTAGTAAGGTTAATTATAACCAAGCAAATAATGGAGCTATTTAATTAGGACGGTGATAGACAGCATAAATGGTTTGTGAACAGTGGCGAATGAATGATAAGGAATAGTTTTTATGCTGAATGTGGGCCCCGGGGTTTTTGTTAAGGCTTAATTGTGGAGCTGTTTTAATACACTGCAATTATGAATCAGTTGAGGGAGATTGTTGTTTTCAAAGGGCTTGAATCGCATCACTATTCATGTTCTGACATGGGTTTTTTTTCTTGAACTTTGATGACTCACGACTTTTGATGTCGCAGCTGTGTTTGCTGATTGTAGCAGCTCTGTGGGTTTTTAGACTCAGCCAAAGACAGATATGAACTTACGCTGTCATCTTGCGTGTGGCTTGTGACTCAAGGCTGATTTTCGGTGCAAATCCTAAAGATTTTTTTTTTTGTGACATTTACATGTATTCATTTAGCAGGTGCTTTTATGCAAAGCAAATGAGGAAAACCAAGGAAACCGTATTGACATAAAGCTGGCATAAAATTTTGATCTTCCTCGTGTTCTCTGGATAAAAGTGTCTGCTAAATGAGCAAATATAAATGTATAATGGTATTCACAACTCATTTAACTTCTGTAATGTGGCTTATTCCTAGTGACAGAATCAGCCTGAAATAGATTGGGATGTGATTTTAGCCGTCTTAGTTTGATTGGACCTATAAAAATGTAAAATATGTTGGAAAAATCACATTTTGGGTTATTATATGAATATTTCTAGATTGGTAAATCTGTGGTCAAATATATATAAATATATATTTATATACTAGGTTTAAGTTTCTCTTACCATTCCACTAGCGGTGCAACTATCTGTTTTTCCTCCCTGTTTTTGGTTTTGTTTTGCTGCTTTTTCTCTGCTCTGCTTTATAGTTATTTTTTATTTGCTCTGCTTTGCTTCATTTAGCTTTTTTTTTTTTTTTTTTTGTTTGCTCAGTTTTTTGTTTATTTTTCTTTGTTTTGTTTTCTTTGCTTTGTAGTTTTGTTCTGGGTTTTATTGGTTCTTTTTTATTTGATTTGTTTGCTATTTGTGTTCTTTTCTGTTTTGTTTACTCTATTTTTTGTTTTGTTCTGGGTCTTTTAGTTTTACTGTTTTTTTTTTGTTTGCTCTTTTTTTTTTGTTCAGTTTTTTATGTTGCGGTTTGTTTGTTTTTTACTCTGTTTTGTTCAGTTTTTTGATTTGCACTTTTTTTGTGTTTTGTCTTTGATTTGCTTTTACCGATTTCTGCTCACATAATAACATAATTTTAACTTCTATTCATGCTTATTTACACTTTACAGTAATTTACCATTAGTTATGGTTAGTTATTGCAATAACTAACATTAACAATGAACAATACATTTATTACACTTTTTTTTTTTTTTTTTTTTTTTTTTTTTTTTTTAAATACAGTGCATGTTAACTGATTTTAATAAATGAAACCTTATTTTGAAGTGTTGTCAGTTTATTTAGGGCAAAGAAAATTTGTAACAAATGATTTCAGATGGGTAAAAATTTTCAGTGAAATTATAATAAGGTTTTTTTATTCTTTTTTTTTTTTTTTTTTTTTTTTTTTACTCCAAAAGAAAAAGTGCATTGATGGGTTGTGCACAATAAGATCAAGTATATATTTTAAAAAAGTACACATTTTATATTGTCTTTAACAGAAAATCTATCGACAACAAACATAACTTTGTTAAAACATTATTTTTGTCTAAAGAGCAGATATAAAGTGTTTAAAATTCAGGGTCTTTCTCTCAAATAAAGAAAGTCAATGAAGCACTTGCCCGTGTGCCCCTCTTGCTTTCATCATTTCATTTCCTTTGACCCAGCACATAACTCGCTCAAGAAGAGTGCCCATTTTTCATCATTTGTGGATTGACGTTAATCAAGAATCAAACAGCTGGCTCAAAACCAGAGGATCATCAGCTAAAGACATCAGTTCTGTTTGAAACGCCTCACCTTCAGTGTTCAGGAGATAAAACGTCCTGACTTCCCAAGGAAAAGAAGATTTGGAAGTCTTCTAATTAGGCTGACTTAGAGAGGTTTTTGATGTATTGACAGGTATGAGCTACATGCGAGTAGGAATTCTGCTATATTTTTATGTTATTTAAAGACAAAGATGTCATATGAGTAGAGATGAACTGTTGAACATGTTTATTGGTTTAGGATTTACATAGAAAAAAAAAATCAATAGATAAAAATTTACTATTTGGTTATTTTTATCAGAATTTAAAGTTGTCGAATATAAACATTTAATTATCACAATTTATAGCTGTTTATAATAATTATAATAAAAATGATGTATTGTACACTATTATATTTAACAATTATTAATACTATTATTTATAATTATTTTATATGTGACATTTTCCGATCATTTACCAAAAAACAAAACCCATTATATTAACACACACACGCACACACACACACACACACACGCACACACACACACACACGCACACACACACACACACACACACACACACATACACACACACACAAATATAACTCATTTCTTTTGGCTTATTCCACCCACACCTGTCTCTGAGTAGGACCGGCTGTGTAATGTTTTGAACAATGAACCGGAGGTAAAAGATCTAGAATCTTGAGGACTGTGTGAGATAAATCATCTCCCCAGCCAAACACGCCAAAATGCGGATGTATTATTTGATTAAACCCCGAGGAACAACCTGTTCTCACTTTTCCTGCTGTATCATCCTCTCAAACCCTCTGACAATCAGATACTGACGTCGCCAACCGCTAATACAATCAGATTGAGCACCATCCCGGCAATCAGAGTCTGCGAGCTGGTAATGGAGTGACAGTTGGAGTCTGTTCTCTCTGCTTAGCCACACTGAACACTGTTGATTCCTCTCATTTATGAGGGTTTTATGCAGTGCCATGCTATATAACACCCTGATATTTTATGTAGAATCGGAATCGGAAAGATCTTATTGCCAGATATGTTCACACACACTGTACAAGGAATTTGTTACAGTGACAGAAGAGCCGTACATTTCAGATTACTGAAACAAGAAAGATGGAAACAAATGAATTTGTGTCTGAATCATACAGCGGAGAAATTTGTGAAGAAGCACGCCAGCTTTCGTTTGAAGACGCATGGTTTTCCGGCCTCCTTCTTTCTCCTTTCTGTCAGATGAAGCAACTGAACTTCATCTGACATGTTCTTGGTTTTCGTCTCATAGCCGTTTGATTATTACACTCGTTCGTTTAATATTAATGTCTAATTAACCCCGTTTTTTTTTTTTTTTTTTTTTTTTACATCCCGGGAGTAAGGAAACAAGTAAAGAGATAATGAATTATTAATGGTTTCTTTTCCGTTTTCATTTTCTTTGTCATTGTTGTCTTTAAATGACACAGTCTGCTCGTTCTTTCATTTAAAGAACTTGTGACCCTAATTTGGGGAATATTTTTAATGTGATGCATGAAAATGAAGCAATGAGAGAAATGTAGTTTGTTCAATGACATCTATTTTGATAAAACTACTGAAAGTATTTGTATGTAAAACCAATGGACGAGAGACTTCAGACTCCGTAAGACATGGTTTATATCAATATAATGTTATATAAATGACAGGGGGAAAAAAATAATACAGCTACTTTTGCAGGAACATTACTGTAAATAAATACATTCTTACAGTTATGCCAGTATTATACTGTGAAAAAGTAAGTGCACCCTATCGAAAGTCATTTTCAATTCATGCAGACTTACTTAAATTGGATTTATTTGGACAACATCATATTATTTAAAACTGAAAGCTGGACAATGCAATCTTTTATTCAACAAAAAAATTGAATTGTGAGAAAGTAAATATACCCTGCTAAGAGTTAAAGTTATTTTGACTGTATCGATGGCTGAATGTCATGAGGATCAACAATTAACAATGAAAACAGGACTTTGAAATCTTCTATTAAATAAAAATACCTACAACAATTCTGAATTCAGTGGAAAAAAGTAAGCAGGCCACTACATATAATGTTTTAGCTCATTTAAAAATGTTGCTGATTTTTATTTTTTATTTTGGCATATTAGCCACAATAATCTTAATGGAAATACACAATTTTATTCTTATTTTAGGCAAAAATTGTATGGGGTGTATTTACTTTTTCCTCACAAAAGAAGTTGGCATTTCCATTTACTTAAACTGTACAACTCATTAAAAATGAACATTCTAAGTTTATTTGTATTGCTATTAACATTTGTTAAATGCTAATCCGATATCTGTAGCCACAAATATATTGCCAATAAAACTAAAATGGTGTATGGAACTCTCCAGCAGTTGACACATTTCTAGCCAAGTTTTCATTTGCATCGAATTAAATTCGTACCCTAACTCCATTCAGGAACTTTCTTCACCATGGAGCATCTAAACGATCCTCCGTGACGTGTACAACACCACAGTTCTCCATAATTCATTTTCTCTGGGTTTGTGTCTGTCAACGGCTTATAGCTACAGCTCAGGCCGAGCGCTCAGAATAGTCCTGCTCGCTTTTGGCATCTGTATGTAATCCATTCAGGGCTGCCAAGGGACCAAGATGCCGCTGCTCGCACCTAAGGGATTCATAAGTGCTGAGAGGGTGGGTAGAGCAGAGGTACGGTGGCGTGGTTTCGCGCCGAGGGACGTCAGCTCTTTCAATCTAAGACATGACTCGCAAGTAATACGGGCAAAAGAAAGTATAGCTTGTCGTGAGCGGTTTGGGTCACTGGGGAAAAGGATGTTGGGAGACTGCAGAACACTCACATGCCTTTTTATGATGTGTAATCACAGGCGGTGTGTGAGTCCTGGTTGGTTTTCTCGATGTTGTACCATTTCTTAAAGGCTAAGTTGACAAGCAATAGGGCTTGAATTTGAATTTGCAGTGTGCTGTCCGCAGCAAAGAAATAATACAGCATGGATAAAGACACATTTCACCCTGGTTCACTTTCAGAGAGGACAGAAATGTACAGTATATTTATAAAAGAAGTGCCCAGAAGTACTATATTCAGTGCAGCTATAACCAACTATTTATAAAGCATTTTTTTAATGCATTTATTAGATGACTATTATATACTACTACAATAAAGATATAGTAATATAGTAATAATGATATTAAATAATTTATAATATTAAATAATAATAAAAAAATGCATTTATTGTATTATTTTACATTAAATAAAAATCATTACAAATATTAGTTTAATTTAAATGTTTATTTTTATTTTTTCATGCAGGTTTCCTTTCGTCTTCCAAATGATTTGACAAAAACATAGTTACGCCTCAAATTTATGCTATTGGTTGAGCCAGTGTTTAGTTCATCTTAAGTATTTTAATTGAAGAAAATTATTCTCGTGGCGTTTAAGTGAATTAGGCATTGCAGAAATGTTATTCAAAAATATGTGTGAAACATGAAATGGTGATTATTTTATTTTCACTTAAATTTTAAAGTCAAATCTTGATGTTGAACAAAAAGAAGAGTTCATGTAAATGTAACTGGTCAAATTTGCATTTCAAATAAAAATTTCAGTGATTTTCAGAAGCATTATTTTTCTCTCTAGGTGGGAAGTTATGGTGGGCAGACGATGTTCTCGCTCAGCTGGGAACCGTTAACAAGAGGGACGGAAAAAACCTGACAGTTCTTCGGAATAAGACCACAGGCGTTGTCCACATCAAAGTGTATGACAAAGACAGTCAAAAAGGTAAAAATAAACAAATCCCAGCCTCAACAACTTCACAAGAGCTCTGTTTTTCTTTTTTAAAGCAAGAAATGTTTACGTTTGGTTACTTATAAATACCACACCTTCTGATCCTAGAATTCCCTTCATTGTTTTTTTTTCTTTCTTTTTTTCTATTCATTCATTTAGTAGTATTTTTAATAACATTACTTTGTTATAACACTCACAAAAAACTTTTTATGGCAATTGTTTAGTAATACTACTAGTACTAATAATAATAAAAATGTAATGTTAAATAAAAAAATAAAAATATAATTGTATTCTTTTATATGAATTATTTTTTTAATTAGTTTTTAAATAGGTTTCCTTTCATCTCCAGTTGCTTTAAAACAACAACAACAACAACAACAAACACGCTATTGGTTAAACCAGTGTTTTGTTAATATTAAGTATTTAAACTCAAACTTAATTAGACAATATTAACAATATCAAGAGATCTAACACCCTTTGATCACTTAATTCCCTTCATTAACTTTTTAAACACACTTCTAGTAATTTCTAGTAATTCATGAATGAATAATGAAATATTTTCTTTAGTAGTAATTAAATATAGAAGTATCAGTAGTTTGTTTCAGTAGTAGTATCAGTAGTACATATATATATATATATATATATATATATATATATATATATATATATATATATATATATATATATATATATATATATATATATATATATATATATATATATATATATAATTTCATATATAGCCTGGCTTGGAAAACATAAATAATAAATGAGTGAATGAATTAATGAATCGTTGTCATTTCTACAAGGTGAAATTGCACATAACTCGGACAGGGTTATGTTTCATAATGGCATCTGGCGTGACACTCACGCTTTCAGCATCAATCTCACGCTGAAGTCCAAGCGTGAGTGTCACGCCAGATGCGTGAGAGTTGGCAAACCTGGTTATGGTTCTACAGACACACAATGTCAAGGTCCTTTCCTCTTTATGAATTATGGAGAGAGACATTCATATCACCGACAGGTCTATTAGCAGAGGAGTGCTTGATCCTCTAATCTAATGCTCTATTAGGATAAAAAAAAAAAAAAAAAACACTAGCAATTAGGGACTCTTAAAGGTAAATGTTTTTGCTACATTCTCAAATCTCCTCATACCAATTAGTTCCCTCATTTATCTCTCTGACTTGGCCCTCATGGGAGTGAAGGCCCGTCTCATTACACCACTTCAAATGAGCTAACTGGGATGTTTCTGTCGAGGTGTCCGAGGAACAAAGTCAAAGTGCGACCGTTTTTTTCCCCTTCAATTCTTTTTGTGTTTGTGATGTTCTTGAAATTGCTTTACGATGGTACACAAGCTAGTTTGACAGGTTAGCATTAGATATGCCTGTTCGCCGTCACAGATTCTCAAATTCTCTTCGTAGGTCGCAATCCTTGTGTACCAAACAATGGCGGATGTTCCCAGCTTTGCCTTCCCACTTCTGAAACAACTCGGACGTGTTCTTGTACAACGGGCTACAACCTTCGTCCGGACCGCTCCACCTGTGAAGGTATGATCGTTAGTTCTGAACTCTGCATACGAATGTACAGTAATTGGCCTTTCGATCTCAGATGTATTGTTGTTATTATTATTTTCAAGAGCATATTGACCTGGACAGAGGTTGGTTTTATTTTTTTTTTCTTTGCTAGGTCTTCAGTCTTTCCTGATGTACTCGATTAATGAAGGTATAAGAGGACTGTCTCTTGATCCCAGCGATAACTCCGAAGTTTTGATGCCGCTAACTGGCACTCTGTTCGCTGTGGGTCTGGACTATCATGCCGGTAAGTGCACTCTTTATTTGATTATAAAAGCCCCAAAACAAAACAATTTTTTTTATAATTAAATTATTTTTTTATTTTCTATTTTGAATTAATATTATTAATTGACACATGAAAATGTATTTCAGTTTTCATCTTATTTTAAGTAATTTTATGCGCTTTTGTCATTCTTATTAGTTTTTTATATAAATTTGTATTATAGCTTTAGTTTTAATAATTGTAATATTTTAGCTTAAACACTTCTTTTAGTTGGCCAACATTTCTTATTTTCTTTTTTCAGCTAATATTTGTATTTTATTTTAGCTTTTCTTCATTTACACGAATCTTTAAATCACAAAGGAAACTGCATTTTTATATATTTTTTACAGATATATACATGGGGTTATTTCATATTATTTATTCAATATTATTTGTTTACTCATTTTTTTTAATTCAATTTTATTTTTGTTTGCCGTTTTCATTTAAATGTAATTTTTTTCTAGTAATTTTATGTGCTTTAGGTTTTTTGTTTTGTTTTGTTTTTTTTACATAAAAAATATATATATATTATATATATATAATTCACGTTTTTCAATTACCGTATTTTTCGTACTATAAGTCGCACCTGAGAATAAGTCGCATCAGTCCAAAAATACGTCATGATGAGGAAAAAACATATTTAAGTCGCACTGGACTATAAGTCGCCTTTATTTAGACCCAAGAATCAAGAGAAAACATTACCGTCTACAGCCGTGAGAGGACGCTCTATGTCTTCAGTGTAGACTACAGGAGCGCCCTCTCGCGGCTGGAGACAGTAATGTTTTCTCTTGGTTCATTTCTCTCGGTTCATTTCAAATTAATTTTGATAAATAAGTCGAAGGACCAGCCAAACTAACCAGAAAAAAGTGTGACTTATAGTCCAGAAAATACGGTACTTAAAATAATTTAGTAATATTAGTTTAAGAAATGAAATGTATGTTGTCATAATTAAAAATAAATAAAAAAAAATCCTAAAAAGATAATAATGGCATAAAGAGGACAGTCACACTAAAAAGGGTAACGGTCAAAGTTCCTAAATTTTGATAGTTTGAATGTAACATCACAGCTATAACAATTGAAATTTGCTTTGAAGATTAATTTGTTAAAAGTTCAGGATGTTTAATATAAAACAAGGTTAACCCACAATGAATGGTGTAAAAATGCAGACTATAATTGGGTAGAAAGTTTTGATGTTATTGTTTTTTTGAATTGTGTATTTAGAAACCAGAGCAATTAGGCATTACCATGCAATGTGCACAACAACATATCACCTCTTGACATGGGGAAACGTTTGTTTGTCGGGTATCTGCCAGTATTTTGGACAGATTCCTATAGTGCAGTAATTGGACAGCTGTCTCCGTTCTGAGACGGAAATGCTATTCTTTGCATCAGCGACAGTTTGCAGCTCTGCATTTGCACGATAGAGCAAATATTGGCATTGCATTGCTTGTCTAAATACAATTTTGTCATTGCAAGTTGAGGTTAAGGGATGCGATATGCTGTTATGACAAATGGAAGATAATCAAAACAGATTAGCTGGACAGATGAGCCGATGTCTCATAACAGTGTGAACTGGCTTTATTGCAGCTTTTATCAAAAGGGATATAATGTAAATTTTTGAGTGGGCGAGGAGCTGGTGATGCATGAAGCTAAGGATAATGTTGTGCGGCCAAGTCAAAGCAATTTTCACGAAACGCGCTTTGAAATGTACAGACCATGGGAGCCAGGTCAATCACAGGTACCTTTTTAGCCTCTATTGTTTGGGAGAAAATGCAGGTTTGAATGAAAGGGAAAGGGCTAAGACATTTTGGCCAGCGGAAACAGACCATTTTTTGTAGGTGGAGCTTGGCACGCGGCCTTGTTTTTAAGACCTTGTTTATTCGAAATTGCCCACCTGCACAATATGTTTACAATTCTTAGCTGTTGTGACATAACAGGAAAAGAAAAGAACACACAAAAAACTAAAAGAAATATGAATGCAGTAAACATAAAAAAAAAATCGAATTATAAATATTCTCAATGATACTAAAATGTAAAATACAAAAATATATAATAAAATAAAACAATGGAATAAATTCATTTAAAGTTTGACAAGATTTGATTAGTGAGGTGACAGCAATGGTAATATAAATGTAAAAATATATTAAATCATTTTGTTCAATGAAATGTACAAAAGTGAAGTGACGTGTAGCCAAGTATGGCGATCCATACTCAGAATTTGTGCTTTGCAATTAACCCATCCAAGTGCACACACCGTAGTGAACACACACCCCATGAACACACACCCGGAGCAGTGGGCAGCCAATGCTGCGGTACCCAGGGAGCAGTTGGGGGTTCCTCTGTCATAGTATTGAAGATGTACATTGGACGTTCACTTCCCCCCACCTACAATCCCTGCCGCACCTGAGGTTTGAACCCATGATCTTCGGGTTACAAGTCCGACTCACTATCCATTAGGCCACGAAACTATAAAAAGTATCAGCCAATGACCAATATATCCTTGTGCCTCCATTATCAAACTCACCTAAACAAGCTAATAAATGTATTCAAGATCACTAGAAAGCTACAGACAAGTGTGTTTGATTAGGGTTGGAGCTAAATTCTGCGGGGCAGTGGCCCTCCAGGACCGAAGCTGATCTGACTTAAACAGCAGGAGATAACTATTTTAGGCAAACCTTTTAACTATGGGTTATTTTCTCAGGAAATGACACGTTGTACTGGACAGACATGGGCTCCAACAGAATCTCTAGATCCAGTCGAGACCAGACCTGGAGAGAGGACATCGTCACAAGTGGTCTCGGACGTGTTGAAGGACTAGCAGTGGACTGGATAGCAGGTGTGAAGGTTTCTCTTAGTTTAGCATTTCTGTGCATTTCCAAATTGATGTTGTCAAGCTTATTGTTTCTCTGTTGGTTCAGGGTCTTTGTTGCTTTGCATCCAAAGGTAATATTTACTGGACGGACCATGGCTTAAATCTCATTGAGGTTGCTCGATTGAATGGCATGTATCGTGCCGTGGTGATATCTGACAGTCTTGATCAACCCAGAGCCATTGCTGTACACCCAGTGAAAGGGTATGTATCTGCCTTTGTATGTTTCCAACTCTGAAAATACACTGTGGTTTATGTTTTTGTAATGCTAAGCTTCAGTTCACCCAAGTGACTGCATTTAAATGAATGACCTATGATCGTCTAGAGAGCAGTTAGCGTGTACAATTAGCACTTCAAAGCTTGTTAACTGCAGATGTACGTCCTCCTTAAAGGCCTTATAATTTCCTTTTTATTTATTTTAATTTGAGAGGGCCATAATAATCTTGACCTCATGTTTGTAATGAGTTTTCTCATTATCTACAGCTTTGTACTGTAAAAGTGAAGTATAAAAATTAAGCTTCAACATATTTCAGAACCCTATCATGTGGCTGCATCTATTTTGGGGTCCTATCTCTACTTCGATCTTACTTAGAAATGGGTCAATAAGATTTGGTCGATTTATAGAAATAATTTGTCTCAAGTCACTATTTTTGAATCCGATTAACCTGGAATGACTTCAAAGTTCGCCCTTGCAGTTTGGAAATTACTCTGCTTTCTCTGTTTGCCTTTTGGATTAACAATTAATTGGTGCATATTATTCCAAAGAAAAGTTTTCCTTATAGTCTGGAATAAAAAATAATTAGCTTCACTTGAAACCACTTTTCTGTTTTTCACTGGCATCACCAAAAGACTCTATTTTCCACTTCTACCCTTCAAATGTGAATTTTTTTTTAATAATCCACTCTTTATCTGATGGACATAAAATCCTGTTCTACATTTGGTCTTATTTATATTTAAATGTTACTTTACAGCTTGAATCTAGGACAGTACCTGTCCTAATATTAAAGGGACATCTTTGTACCTTATTTACCCCTTAAATGTGCATCATAGTACCTTAATGGTACATGATACTACTCTAAAGTGCTAATATGCACCTTTTAGGGGTACCCCTTTTTAGGCCATGTACTATCTGATTCCACCTAGACATGTACTGTGAATGGTAGAGGAGAGGAAAAACAATTTCTGAACATCCCAGGAGGACTTGAACACCTCATTAGCCCAAATAAACAGTAACCCTTTTAGCAATATACTTGTCTTCACTCCAAATGTAGAGCAATCTTGGATTTCAAACTGTGCAAATGTCAAAATTCCTCAAGAAGTCTACTTAATCATATTTTCCTATGAATTCATACAGGTTTCTCTTCTGGACAGAGTGGGGCCAGAATCCTACCATCTCCAGGTCACGTCTTGATGGTTCAGAGCAATCTGTGCTTGTTAGCACCGGACTAGCAAGGCCTAATGGCATCTCCATAGACTATCAGGTCTGCTTTCCCTACATGCTTATGCTGAAGTCCATGTTGATTTCATGGCTTATCTTGCAGTTTTAGGGCAAGATCATTACACCTTTGTTCTTAATTTAACAAATGTATGATGTTTCAATTTTTTTTTTGTAAGGAAAATAAATTATACTGGTGTGACGCCCGCAACAGCAAGATTGAAAGAATCAACCTTGAGCTGGGTGAGCAGAGGGAGATTGTGTTCTCATCGAGTGGGGTGGATATTTTTTCCATAGCAGTCTTTGGGGCTTACCTCTTCTGGTCTGACAGGTAATTTACTTTTCCATAAATGTTACAGTTTTTAAGAATGGCCCAAGAATGCAGATACCATCCCATATTCCCTATAAGGTCATGATGCTAGTGCAAAAAAACACATTTGATTATTTCAGAATCTCCTGTGGTTCAATGTCATTCAAAGGATGGGTTACCTCACCTTCTGTTAGACCAGCTGTGTACTGTATTTTAATGAGTTCTTTGCATTTAATTAGTTGAGGGCCATTGATTAGTAAGTGTCAAACTTTTGGTCCTATGTCCCCATAATGGTAGAGCCTACGCCAATGGATCCATCCGCCGTGCTTCCAAGAAAGACGCCGTGGACCTAGTGACCATCAGGAGCGGCTTGGGTGTCAGTCTGAAAGATGTGAAGGTCTTTAACCAGGATCGGGAGAAAGGTTGAGGTTTCACTTAATGACAGTTTTCCTGTTCTTTAAACATTGCACCAATGCACACAAGTACAAGTTTATCCCAGATCAAGCAGGACTGTCCTATCCCGCTTCTAGAGGACCACCTTTTTGCAGAGTTTAGCTCCAACCTGCTCTACCCCACCTACCTGGAAGCTTCGAGTAATGCTGAAGATCTTGATTAGCTAGATCAGAGGTGATTAATGAGCACTAGAGCTAAACTTGAAAGGAAAGTAGCACTCCAGGAGCAGGATTAGATACTCCTGCTGATGAACAAACACCTGACAATGGACACCATATGTAAAAGAGATCAATTAAACTTGCTGTCTTAGCAGTAAATGTCTTAGAAATGTCATGGTTTTTGAGTTTTACATCATTTTGTTTAGACCACGTGTCAAAGTCTTCTGCTGGCTGGCCAAAATCCTGCTTAGTTCAGCTCCATAAACACCTGCTTGAATATTTTTAGTAATCCTGAAGACCTTGATAAGCTGGTTCAGGTGGATTTAAATAGGGTTGGAACCAAACTCTGCAGGACAGTGACCTAAGAACTGAGTTTGACACCTTTGTTTAAGAAACTTTTTAGGGAGCCTGATGTCTGATTTTCTGACCTACCCAGGTACGAACACTTGCAGCAGAGCGAATGGAGGATGCCAGCAACTTTGTTTTTACTTGGGGAATAACCGGAAAACTTGTGCTTGCGCCCACGGATATCTTGCTCAGGATGGACTCCGGTGCAACCGGTATGAGGGTTACCTGCTCTACTCTGAGAGAACCATTTTGAGGAGTATTCATTTATCGGACGAGAATAACCACAACTCGCCCATCAGGGCGTATGAGAACCCAAATTATTTTAAAAACGTTATAGCTTTGGCCTTTGATCATCGTCAGAAAGTGAATGGAACCAATCGGATTTTCTTAAGCGATGTTCATTATGGGAATATACAAGTCATCAATGACGACTGGACAGGACATCGCATCATTGCTGAGAGTAAGTAATTGTGTTTAATTTTTTTTGCTTATTTTGTTGCACTTTTTTATTGTTGTATTTTGTTGCCAGACATAGCAAGTCATTGCATTGAGAACCCTGGTGTAGCCGAGACCTTCTGAATATTACTGATGAATTATTTTTACGAAGTTTTTAGACATCATTAGTAGGGCTGCACGATATTGGGAAAAAATGACATTGCGATATTTTTCTGCGATATATATTTCGATATGAAATCTAATCAATTTTTTTTTTGCAAACAAAAATGGGGTGAGCACACTTACATTCGCATTTTAAATGATTTAAACATCGACACCTTTGTGTCAATTGATTAATATGAGCGAAGGAGAGAGACCAAGACAACACTCGTGTTGTTTTTAGACGGCGCTCTCTCTCTGTATCTCTCTTGGGCGCGCGCGCTGTCTCTCTCTCTCTCTCTCTCTCTCTCTCTCTCTCTCTCTCTCTCGCACGCTCTCTCTATGTCTCTCTCGCACGCTCTCTCTCTATCTCTCTCGCGGCTGTCGCTCTCGCGCTCGCTCGCTCTCTCTCTCTCTCTCTCTCTCTCTCTGCCCTGTTAAACTTGCATGTGTCTTTCAGTCCTGTCCATGATAAACTTTCACTCTATAATGGTTAAGCTGTGCAATTAATCCGCGAATCACATTCATTATGTGCAGCAGCTGGCCCGTACAGTTAATAAATAACGGATCGACTACGACAGCCTACATCGCACATCCTGCGATGTGACAATCGTAGTTTTGTACATCGCAATATCGATGCTTAAACGACAAATCGCGCAGCCCTAATCTTTAGTGTTTATAGTTTACATCACATGTGTGAGAAACATTTGAATGAATTGGAAATTGGTTGTATAGAGTTGTCAAAACTTATTGACCATTTTCCAGAACACTTCTATTGGAACGTCCAGCCTGATGTTGTCTGTCCATTGTGCTTTCATTAACACATTTATTTGCTTTATTTGTAGCAGCATCATGGCCAATTAATGGTGGTAAAATGTAAATAAATTATCCACTCAGGGTACAGCCAATTACTCTGATAAAGCAGCATCCCAGTAGCCGGCATTGAAATTCATACTTTGTGATGTACTGTAACAGACTCTAACCTTGTCAACATTAACAAACATCTCATTGAATCAGTTTGCCATTAACCTGCAGAGCTGTGAGTTCGCAGCTGCCATGCTGAAGGATAGCTTGCCTGAAAGGAATTGTGATATTTGTCAAATGAGGCTGTCGCAGGTGCTCCGATTGTTACACCTGACCCTAGATGCTAAGTTTTATCCTGTGATATGAATTTATGCTGATATATTGCAAGCATGTGTGCTGGCGTTCAGCTGATAAGCAGCTTGTCTGTACATACTCTTGTTTGAGGCCTGATAGAGGTGAGGGAATGACTGCTAGCTCTTTAGTTTAAGTGACTTTTTTATATTAGCTGATTTGTGACTATATTAGTTTTTAAATATTGAGTTTAAAGGGAACTGACTCGTCAGAGCGGTAAGGAACGATGAATCTCATAAAACCTGGTAAGAATGGGAATTTGCCAAGAATTTTCTTCAATTTCATGAGATGACTGAAATCTGACGGTGTTTTTGTACATTTCATCTGACAACTTTAACTGTGTTGCTCCAACATCTCAAAAGACCAGCTTTTGTTCACAGGAAGGCTCATATCTGACATTGCAGCTTAAATCAAAGCCAGTTCAAGACCAGCCAGTTGTCCAGGTCGATGACTTTTACTCAGACCTCTATAGTTTTCATCAATGCTGGTGATTCAAGACTTTGTTTTCATAACACTGTTTACAAATATCCAAGTCTTTTTTTTTTTTTTTTTTGACAACAGCTCAGCCTGTTCAGTCAGAGTGAACTTTCACATACAGAGGAATCACACCTAATCATTTTCGCTCTTCTTGAATACTACTGTCAAATCTGTCAATAGGCGCACCCAGCCTGCCTCTTCCTGTGCTTGCAACAGAGCCTCTGGGTTATTTTACATTTAAATTGCAGCTTGTTCTTGCAAGCTGTTGATGGCTTTTTAAAGGTGTACTTTACCTAAAAATGAAAAAATACGTCATCTTTTAAACCCCTTTCCCACTGCCATTCTGGCAAATACAGGGGTAAAGTGTTCCTGCAATTGTTCCCGGGTCACTAGATTTTGCACTTTCACACTGTCAGTGATGACCCGGTATATGTGCGTGCTTTCACACACAACCCTTGAAAATCCCGTAACGACACGTGACATCAGCGCGTGACGTGTAATGTACGAGTCGACAACGCTTGGCACATTATACTTTCACTGAAGCAAGCAAACGATCTCGGCGTCAGCGCGGAAAGTGAGGAACTAACTGATCTCTGCTTCATTACAGTTTGCACATATGTTTTCGTTGCGAACGTTGATCTTCCTTCAAAACAGCCGGTAAAAGATTTGTGCGATAACGCGCGCCATCACTTCGACACGGAATTAGATCTGGCTTTTGTTCACACAGCGCTCGTCCCGGGTCGAACCCCGCAATGTTACTAGGTCGCCGACCCAGGTTCAATTCGGTAATCAATCCCGGGACGTGGTTGCTTTCACACAGAAGGCGACCCGGCAATGTTCTGGAAATATTGCTGGACCGACGTGCAGTGTGAAAGGGGCTTTAGTCAGACTCATTATGTTGTTTCAAAACCTGTTGGACTTGCGTTCTTCTGTGCAACACAAACTACATTTTAAAGAATGATGTAGTTACTCATTTCCATGCAATACCAATGAATAGGAACTGAGTGTCCAAGTAAAAAAAAAAAAAAAATTCTATTTATTTTGTTATTTTTGTTGATATTCTTCCTTCCCATTGGGACTTATCTTATATTGGGAATCCCATTTGCGATACATATACTAAAGTAAAAGCCATGGTACTTTTGAGTAAAAGCTTGAAATTTAAGCCATTATTCATAAAATTTGGTTGCCATAATTATGAACGAATCATTCTAAGTCAGATCCTTTTAATGAATTAATATGATCCTGAATAAGTATAAGCGAAGTTAATTTTATTGAAGCAGTCTTGAGTCAAAATATCAAGATGTACTGTAAATCGAATATTGTCAAAATATAGGAAAAACATTAGGGCTGCTCCGATCATTAATCCGCATCTCGTCAGTAAAGCCGGTTCTCTAATCAGCGGTAAATTCCCTCAGGTGCGTGATTTCACATAGAGCAGCTGTTACTACAAAGAGCCGTTGTTAACAGAGAAGATGCACAAATCCACTTCATTTTCAGCGTTTATTTGCGCATCTTCTCAGTTAACAACGGCTCTTTGTAGTAACAGCTGCTCTGTGTGAAATCACGCACCTGATGGAATTTACCGCTGATTAGAGAACCGGCTTTACTGACGAGATGCGCATAACGATCGGCCGATCGTGATCCGAGCACCCCTAAAAAACATCTAAATATTTGAATGAGCTATACACTTCTACATTCAGATTGAGTCAGTACATTCAACTTGAGAACTAGATCAGTCCGATTCATAAATGAATCATTCAGACCCATTTCGTTACAGAAAGGCTAATCAGTGTAGAAAAAAAAAACAGAACAACACCAAAGTAAAATTATTCATTTAAGAGAGACATATCCGGTTTGTGAATGAAGAGATAGGCCATTGTAATTCAACGGTAATCAGGAAGAGAATATTAGAAAGAATTAAAGGTTTTACTTAGTTGAGGCTCCATAAGTGCACCAGACCTCAAGCCCTGAAGGCTTTTTATCCATGTGTGAGGAAAATCGATTGTGGTTTGGGAGTATTGGCTTGGAGAGAGAGACATGCAGAGGGAAGACGTCAGACAGTGAACTATGCCAGAGGGGTTCGACAGCACATGATCAGCCTTCAGGCCTTTAGAGAAAGAGCGAGACACAGTGCTGCCAATGCTGCATCTCTGCTAGGGGAAATCTGTCTTTGTTAGCCAGAGGATGGTGATGGATCGCAGATGGGATGGGATCACTTGACACACACATAATATAGTATAGGAGGTGTTTCCATGGCAACATGCAGGCCTCGGCTGTCTTGCGTAACTCTAGTCGGAGCCTGAAATGGAAATGTCACATCACCTTCATTCCGAAAACCAGTCATTTTCCTGTTGACCTCTGATAAACAAATACCAGTTTATTGCTGTTTAAAGTCAAGTTTGCTTTCTTAGCACCTGTTCCTGGTTTTATCGTGTAAGATTTTTCTGTGGATGCATGATATGTGGGCAGTGGTGTATAAAGTACCTGAAAGTCATTCTCAAGTAAAAGTACAGATATCGAGCCAGAAAATGACTGGTAGAAGTTGAAGTCACCATTTAGAATATTACTTTAATTATTAGTAAATTATTAGTTAATTATTAGTAAAGAAACTCCTGTAATTAGAAGTGTATCTCCAGCACGTGCGTTCAGATCAGGGTTGCCAGGTTTTCACAACAAATCCTGCCCAGTTGCTTCTCAAAACTAGTCCAAAACTAGCCCAATCGCTTTTCCAGGAGTTTCCCCGATGAAAAATTGCTTTCCAGGATTAAAATGTAAGTTTTATGGCATGGTTGCCTTGGTAAAGTTCGCATATTAGGGGCTAAATATCACGTTATTTGAATTGGGGTAGCTTCGATCCACAAAGTCGATTTTAAAATCGGTGGCGATTCTTTGTTGATTTTGAAAGCGATTTTTGTGTTTGATTTTTTGCACAGCCCTATTAATTATTATTAGTGAAAGTATGGGATACTTATTGTACTTCAATATGAAAAGTTTTTGTTAAATTTTAAACATACTTAAGTATTGAAAGTAAAAGTACAAGTATGGTAAAATGCATGTTAATGTGTTTAGTCTTGGGGGGAGTTCTGCTACGCTGCTGTGGTGGCAGAGCAAGTACAGGGATTCGCTACTGCTAATACATCCACAGACATGCTGCCTTGAGCATGTAGGAAATACTGCCGCTACACATATAACATAGATGAACAGAGGTGGGTAGAGTACCCAAAAACTTTACTCAAGTAAAAGTAAAAGTAATTCTAGAAATATTTACTCAAGTAAAAGTAAAAGTACTAGTCTTGAATAGTTACTTGAGTAAGAGTAAAAGAGTATCGGATAAAAAATCTATTTAAGTAGTTAGTTACTAGTTACTTTGGGTCATATATACGGAGCCTTTTTTTATATAGATATATAGACAAAAAATGTATGTAATGTATGTGTGTGTATAAATGTATATATTTCATCAGCCTTTAATCCAATTTATGTAATTTATTATAAAACCCTGTCTGTTTATTTAAGTAACAAATATAGGTGTTATGCCATAACATATTTTTAATACGACTGACTTTATTTTAAATGTGAATTTAACATTGAAAGTTAATGTGATATAAATATTGCTACTAATCTTTCATTGTTTAGAAAGAGAGCAAATAACATTTACATTATTAAACATAATGTTCACTGACAGTCTAGATTTCATTCACTCTCAGAAACTACCATTAAAATCACTGAAACTGTTAATACTGTGAAATCAATATCTTAATTATAGATTCGTACACACATCTGCACTTTGTTGTTTCTGACGAGAGAATTCGGCAGAAAGAGGTATTCAGTAAGTGAGCGAGTGAAGGAAGCACCGGCATTTCAGCGATGACTCATCGGAACACCTCTGATTGGCCATTGCATTCAAAAGCTCAACAGAACCGTGTGTGATTGGTTAATGGGCAGCGCTGTAAAAACGCGTCTGTCTCTGGCTCAGCGCCAGCAAGCGATCACAGATCTAAATTTAGCAGCTGATGATATAACTTGCTGAACGTACTCGCACTGGTGTGATTGTATTAAAATTAATAAAATCTTAATCGGCTATTCTTTGTCTTTTGGAAGCTGCATTCAACCTGTTATAAGCCACACACGTACAACAAACTAATGTCACAGGTATCGTGTACTGTAATCAAATGTAGCCCAAGTTGTTACCTGTTAAACAGTAGACAGCACACGCGTTCATCTAATAAGGATCTCCATCGCAAGCAAAGAATAGCCTTTGCAGATTAGCTTTCAATTCAGTGCAGTTCCATAGCCCTGTTTTCAACGCTGCTAATATTCTTAAACGTTACAACTCTGAGTGAACCGCTTCAGAGCTCAGCGCGTGCAGCATGGAACTGAACGACTCAATCAAACTGATTCATGAACCAATTCACTCGTTTGCCAATTGGTTTGATCAAGCCTTTGAACAGAGTTGACTCAAAAGAATGAATCATTCGCGAATGTGCATCGCTCATTGTCCAGAAAAAAGTAGACGGCGCGTTTGGAATAGACTGAAGCATTTATTGCATTAAGATAAAGTAACGAGAGGGGCGTCGCCCACAGTAACGAAGTAAAAGTACAGATTTTTCCCAAAAAATGTACTCAAGTAAGAGTATAAAGTACCCATCTTTAAATATACTCCGAAAAGTATTCGTTACCCCGAAAAATTACTCAAGTAAATGTAACGAAGTAAATGTAACTCGTTACTACCCACCTCTGTAGATGAAACAGATCTATATGTGTGGAGCTGGGGAAGGTGGAGGGTTTCTGAAGCATGTTGCAAATGTTGAGCTGCAAGCTCATTGACTTTAAAAATTACTAAAACTGTGAAAACAAACAAACTGACGATATAATAAAATCTATTTTGCATATCAATATTAACATACACTTTTGTTAGTATTTTGTTTTGTTAATAGTATTTGTTGTTTTTGTAAATGCCCAATTTTTACTATTCCTGTCAGTTCTGGATAATATCAAACACTGCCCGTTTAATATCCCGTTAATGTTAAATGGGCTGCAAAGGCAAATTATGTTGACTTGATGTGTTTGCTACACATGATGGATTGCAGACATTAGCAAATCTGCAAACACTTTGTAACAAACTTTGTTGAGATCTCATGTGAGACTACAGTTTTTGTTTTACTTGTTATTTTTTCTCAAAAGAGAAGGATTATTTAAGTGTCAGTTTGCTGTTCATTGTATCTCCTTTGCGATACTGACTAGTGATTTTTTTTTAAGTTATTTTTATTATTATAATTTTTTCTACAGTCAATGGCAAATGGTATAAATTAATTACTCTGCTGGTTCTGAAAGGCCGTATTGTCCTTCTTCAGCACAATTGACGTCCTGCTTTTCTCTTGTTAACGCCTTATGTTAACTGCACATAATTCAGTAGAGCTCATGTGTCCTTTTTTTGGTTATGTAATTGCAACTAGTGGTTGACTGATACGTTTTTTTTTTTTTTTTTTTTTTTTTTTTTGACAGCCGATGCCAATGCAGATATCTTGGAAAGCAGGGGGAGCAATAACCAATATAAAGCCGATATAGTTTGTGAAATTAAATGTTCATTCGCCATTCAAAGATTTGTTAAAATGATATAAATGTGTATTTGCACAAAGCAAACGAGAAAGTGTTATAATGTTTGCCTTTCTATTACTAATAATATAAAATTATTTATTGTATACATTAATTCCTTTGTTTCACTGTTGTGTTTGATTATTAGCCAGACTTCTATCTGTATTAGACACAACTTTTAACGACGACATCGAACAAGAGGGAGAATGTGACCTCTGTGCGCTCAATCTCGAACACGTCGGCCAAGCAGAAAAACGTATTGAGCGATGCCGATAATTGAAAAATACCACTAATTGCAACATCAAAAAGACTGAATAATCGTTTGATCAGTGCACAATTTAATTTTTCACAAAAAGGCCCAAGCAGGTTATAAAAATGCACTGTACTTTGCGTTGGGTCATACATGATATGGTTGCATAGTCAATACATGAGATGACTGTAAATTCAGCTACTGCAGTATTGTGTTATTACACAGGCTGAAGTTATAAGAAATTAATTGTATACATACAATTATTCCAAATATTCTATTTTTCATTCTGTTTTTATTTTGTTATTCCAACATGCCACTTTTGTAATATCATATGTAAAATTAGAAAATATGAATGTATATATTTGTTAATTTTGTGTGTGAGTTCTTCATAAAGTGCAGTGTTTTAAAGTAAATTACTTACAAATGTTTTTAAGAGCACAAAAGGTTTTTTGTGTGTGTGTGTGTGTGTGTGTGTTGTTTTAGTATTGACGTAGATTTCCACAACACATCTTGACCTTTTCTGACACCTCGCTGTTTCACATCGACCATCTGTCTGCTTTTTTCTTCTCTTTGAATCACTTCTGAAAGAACCTGTGAAGGTGTTTGCCTCCCATCTGGTTTTATGGCTATCAGATCAACTGCTTTCATTTGTGAGCTTCAGTGCTTTTTATGTCTTATATGATTGATAGAAGGTTTGAAATGAATAGATAAAAGTATTTGTGCATCATTTCAGGCTTTAAAGTGTAGTGAGTTTTAAGTGTGTGTAGCAGGTCACAGCAATGTCATCGTGTTTCCTTCTGTAGATGTTGGTTCTGTGGAGGGGCTGGCGTACCACCAAGGATGGGACGTCCTGTACTGGACGAGCTCCACCACAGCCACCGTCACCCGTCACAGCATTGACCAGACCAGACCAAACGCCTTCAACCGAGACACTGTGGTCTCCCTGTCTGAGGAGGACCATCCACATGTCCTCACTCTGGACGAATGCCAGAAGTAAGTCTAGAGATTAAAATTAATCTTTGACAATTTGAAAGTATTTTTTTATGTCAAGAGCTTTAGTGATCCTTGTCCATTTCATATATATATATATATATATATATATATATATATATATATATATATGTATGTATGTATGTATGTATGTATGTATGTATGTATGTATGTATGTATGTATGTATGTATGTATGTATGTATGTATGTATATGTGTGTGTGTGTGTGTGAGAGAGAGTGTTTTGTTTTATATAAATGTTACTGAAACAAATAAATTATATATTTATACATTATAGATTCATTTGTTTAAAATATTTTTTATTTCATATATTTTTCTTTAATGTATTTTTCATAACTACTTGTTTATACTAAAATGTATACACTGTTCAATTATAACATAAATAAATAAAATCGGAAGTGATACTGTAAGTCCAAAAACATTCACTTTTCATTGCAGTAAAAATAAATCCATCCGTCTCAAATGGCAAAAGTTTCTGGATTCCACCTCACCTCAAAATAACACTTGGTGATACATTTTTTTTTCTTTTTTTTTGAGGGCTGTCTTTCCAAAAGGTCAATTAAGGGAGGGTTCCTCTAATTATTCCGGAGTAATTAGGTGCCAGACTACATACAGAGTATTAATTTTACATCAGTGAGTTATGAGCTTCATAAAAATTCAAATCTGAAAACAGTGTGACCTGTGCTTCAGAGATTTGCGATATTAATCTCCAAACACATTTGCGTCTCTTGATCTCTGTCAGCAGTTCCATTCATTTTCTAATTAGAAAACATGCACTTATTTTTTTATTTTTCTACTTTGGCATATTGCTGCTCTCATGAACTGTTCAGCATTGACTTTTTTTGTGATCAACTGATTTTAGTGTCATCTAACGCCGTGCTTCTGAACTAGGTTTTACAGTAGCAAGCCATACAAAAGAGAAGTTATATGTATTTATTGAAGTAAATGTATTACTATTACTATAAGCTGCTAAACTGCTAATACTTAGCTCTAAACAAATATTTTGTGGTCAGCACAAACCATGTTTATCAAGTGAAACCGTAGTTTTGTTAATGATTTTTAATTTAGCATCTGCTAATCTGACTAGCATCTAGATGAACACACAATTTTTGACACACTCATCAAAAGATATACATTTTTGTTACTTTTTGTAGATTATAACCGTTTTTTTCCCTTGTTTTTTTTCCTCCTTTTTACTATGTGTTACTATGCTAATTGTTGTTTATTTAGCATTTAGCATTCTTTAGCATTTAGAGGGATAAAATTTTCTGGGGTAAAATAAAAAAATGTAATTGAGAAGCAGTCAGTTTAAAATTATGAAAGAGATTGTACTTTTGTTTATTTTGATTTTGCCTTATCAGTCTACATTTAGTCGGTCGACTTTAGCATTTCCCCCCCAATTTAATGCTAAATTATATTCAGTCAGCTTTTCCTGTGTCTGTCAGATTTTCATCTTTACAAATTGCCTGATGCTTGAAAATGTTGTGTATGGAAGCAAAATCACAGTTAACGTTAGCTTTTGCCAAACTGCTAAAAGTAAACAATGCTATGCTAGTACTAGCTTGTGTTCTTCAGGTGTATGAATATAAACAGGATTGTTTATATGTGCGCTAATCACAATTCTACAGGCATTCTCTTCACATTTTAAAGTAGGAAATCAGAAATTTAGGCATATTGCTCAATAGTTTAAATCACAATTTGCTATGTTTTAGCTGTAGCATTAATATGGCTCTTTGTTTTGTTTTTTAAGGAACATTTCACCGCTTCATACCCTGACAGCATATAGCATGTAGCAGTCGCACGTTAGCCTGTTAGAGCATTAGCACGGCAATAAGTGGCTGCTGCTGTCAGCAAGAAGTCACAGCAATCCAAAAGCTGCCAAAGATCACAGCTAGAAGTCACACACTGGCGATAGCGACTGACACTGCAAGGTGCCGTCACATGCCAGGCTAGCACACTCGTCTCAAACACAAGGACATGCTTCGTCCTTCGACCGACTAGTCTTTTTCCGCCACATTAAAAGAAAAAGGGCTGATGCTATGAGGCTGTAGTCTTTTTAATATTAATTGCAGATTAATACATTTTTAATGAGGCTATTAGCATATTGCATGCAGCACCAAGGGTCTACACCGAGTTAAAAAAAAATATATATTTTTAAGAATGATTTACATGGCAATAAAATAACATTTACAGTATGTCTGAAATGTAACAGATAAAAAAAGCAAAATAAATAAATATTATATATATGTATATGTGTATGTGTGTGTGTGTGTGTGTGTGTGTGTGTGTATATATATATATATATATATATATATATATTAGGGGTGTAACGGTTCACAAAATTCACGGTTCGGTTCGATACGATACACTGATGTCACGGTTCGGTTCGGTTCGGTTCGATACGTTTTAGATACAGCAAAATGTAAAAACATCTCAACTTTTCAGAATGCCGCAAGCGCACCGCGGGTCATGTGACAAGAACCAACCAATCAGCTTCATCCTTTCCCGTAACAACGTTGAGAGCTCAGCCAAGATGAAGGAACAGCTGATCGTAGTTGTATATGGATTGCAATTTTGAAATAAATTTAGTAGCAGAGCTACTGCAAGCGATTTTTAGAGCTGCAAATCCATTTATCCTTCGCTGAAATTTCCGCGTCTCATGGAGAGAGCACGTCATTGTTGCTTAGCAAAGACAGACGCCTCATGAGCGCTTCTGCCCGAGCGCTTTGGAAAGGAGGAGAACGACATACCGTTGTTTTTTTATCCACCACTCTCTTGCCATCACCATTATAGCTTAAAGGGAATCCAAAGTGCACCCAAACACCAGACCTGTTGGTTATTGGGGGATCTTCTCATTTCTAGTCTGTTAAACGCATTGGCTATTTTGCAACGAGCCTTCAGCGCGTACTGAGTGAGCGAGCGCCTGCTGAGTAGCCTAACATAAACATATAAGATGGTGTTTTTTCCTTCTTCGGGAGTGTCAGGGGCGTTGCCTGTTACGTTGTTTGGGTTATTGGGCTACCTTGTTGAACGCATATCATTATATTTCTATCTCTCTCTTTTTTTTTTTTTTTTTTCCAAATATAATTAATTACTCCAACGAACCGTTCGGTATACATAATGCGTACCGCGTACCGAACCGAAAGCGTCGTACCGAACGGTTCAATACGAATACGCGTATCGTTACACCCCTAATATATATATATATATATATATATATATATATATATATATATATATATATATATATATATATGCTAGAAGTGCTAGCATGAGTTAAGTTGGATTTTGTGTAATGTAATAACAGTTTTAAGGGTGATTAAAATGTCCCAAGTTCTTAAGAACCATAATTTTATTCTAAAAAAAACATTTGATGTGAAAGCTAACAGTCTGTTTGCATTCCCCCAGCTTGATGTTCTGGACTAACTGGAACGAGCAGAAGCCGAGCATCATGAGGTCAACTTTAACTGGCCGGAACATCCGCATTATTGTTAGCATGGATGTCATCACCCCTAATGGACTCACCATTGACCACAAAGCTGAAAAGCTGTATTTTTCCGACGGCAGTCTTGGCCACATCGAGAGGTGTGATTACGATGGCTCACACAGATACGTGAGTATGGAGCCACTTTGAGTGTAACTTTTAAAAAATGCATGGAAGTGCTTTAGCTGAAGCAACGCTGTGTCTTAAAAGCACTGCAAACGTCTTTCAGCCTTTGTGAAGCTTTTCTGTTTTGCTGAGGTGAAACATTGTAGGAGGATATAAAGAGATTTCGATCCCATCCACTGAATACAGGTCGCTAGGGTTCAGTACATTGTCAATTGAAACCAAAAATGTGCTCTTGCCAGGAGGACCAAATAAAAGGATCCTAACGCTGTTAAACAACAACAAAACAGCTTTCTCATTGATCTTGGTTCCTGGTTAACCATGTCTTTTGAGTATTTCAGGTAATCAGTTAATAATGCACTAAAAAATAATTTAAACAAATTAGCATACATGTTTGAAAAATAACTAATTTATGTCATATATATATATATATATATATATATATATATATATATATATATATATATATATATATATATATATATATATATATATATATAATAAGCAGTTTGACAAGTTAATTTAATAAAAAGTAAGCTAGTTAAGTTTAATGTAAATTATAAAAATAAACCACAAAAATGTAAATCGACTGATGATACATGTATGATCCACTTTTTGCGATAAAAATGTACACAATTAGTCCGGCTGTATTTAAGTTCCTGTTTATTTCATGTTTAGTATTAAGCAGGGCTGTCTGTTTAAAAGTTTAATTTAGCGAAACAAACATTTTTAACTCTACTCGAGGAACTGTTCTGTTTGAATTCATTGACATACGTAAAACTAGGTGGTTATTTAGTGCCAAAGTAAACCGATTTTAATGTTTGCTTTCACCAAGGGCCAGGAACTGCAGAGGGTTTGCCACAATTTATCGTTTGACAACCACCAACAATGCCGCGGCGCGCTAAATGGGTTCTTGCTGGCTAATGAAACTATTTGGTCGCTAGGCTATTAGAAGGTGAAAATTGATCTGGGCCAACAAAAGGAACATTTGTTTTGTTGCGTGTCAGACAGATAGAAAGGCTAGCGAGGCGGGATCCTGTCAGAGCGTGCTGGAGGAAGCAGTGCCATCTAATTTCCTGCTGGCAGATTCAAACCCCAGCCTTTTCAAACTTCCTCTAGAGAAAAACACACAGAGCCACACATGCAAACTTCCAGGAGTTTGGAATGAACCATGCAAATTAGATGAAACTTTCTTAACAACATCAATTATTTTTTTTTAATGAAATAGCATGATTTTATCACAATTCTTTGTCATGTTGGTTTTACTATTTTGCAAGTTGCCTGAGCATTACAGCCAAACTAATATCCCTATTATAAAGACAAAGCCTTTCAAGGTAACAAAATAAAAACAATATATATATTTTTGCTAAAGAGGGCGAAGATAAAAATCTTTGTTCTTATTTTTAATAACAAAGATAAAAGAATGACAAAAGATACACATTACAACTATGCATACAAATAAAACAAACAGTGCTTTATTTTCAGGTATAATAGGTGTATTTAGCAGGAGCACTCCAGAAATTAAAATGAACAAATATAAAAATAAAATACCATATGAACTGATTCCTAAAGCGACTGTATTAAATTTCTTCAGTCAAAAGCGGTGAGTGATTTTTCTCTTTGTGTTCTGTTGTTTTATTAACGTTAAATAGTTCACCCAAAAATAAAAATTCTGCCAGCTGTCTGTCAATTCTGTCATATTGTTTTATTTTTATACCGCCATTTACTCACCCAAAAGTAGTTTTAAACCTGAATGAGTTTCTTTCTTCTTCTGAACATAAATACTGTTTTGAGGAATGTGGAAAACCAAACAGTTGCTGGTCCACAGTGACTTCCATAGGATTTTTGCTACGATCAAATTCAGTGTGGACCAGCAACTGTTTGGTAACCCACATTCTTTAAAACATAATCTATTGTGTTCAGCACAAGAAAGAAATTAAGACAGGTTTGGGACAACTTGACAGTGAGTAAATAATGACAGAAATTACATTTTAGGGTGATCTATCCCTTGACAGCAATGACAGTAGGCTGCATGTTTAATAGGCCTACTGTCCCTTTAAGACCTGCACGCATCTAATGTACAGGCACAAATACGTTTTTCTCTCAACTGTTTACTTTCATTTTAGACCTAACCAATTTGAGTCTACATGTAAACCTTGTGTGTTTTGACAGTATTAGCACAAAAGATAACTTAGTTCGATAATCGGGCGCTGTTTGACAAGTTTTTAATCATTTTACAACATTTCCTTGAACGGACAACAGTGTCAATGTCGCAATTAATTCTAGTGCTCAAAAATAACTTTCAAACAATTCTGACCTATTTATGAACACATTCGACTGAAAATCATGGGTTTCCCTTTGATCTCCAGTTCAGTTCTATGGTTCTGTGAGTAAAAAGGGGCGGAGCTTGGTAAGGTGTCTTTTAAAAAATAATAAAAAGAAATAAAGAAAAATAGCTTTAAATAAAATAGAACCTGTTTTAGGTTAGGATATGTTTGAGTAACAATCCATCACATTATTGGAGAGCAAAGTCTGAGATAATCCCTGTTTAGAAGCTACTTGAAACGTAAGCCTGAGCTTGGAGCAGGAATGTCATGTTCTTGTCCACAGGTTCGTAATTCAATGCTAAAAACGTACAATCTTAAGAGAGCACAAAGAGGTTTTCACCTGTCGAGACGACAGCTCTGATATGCAGATGTGTCTGCCGCATCTTTCATCCTGATCCCCCACACACATGCGGCGGCGATGGAGCACTTGGGAATAAAGATGTCTCGACTGTGTGAGGGTGAGAACACGTGTTTGACATGTTGTCATTGCGGATTAAAGCAGGAGTCTCACTCTCCATGCGCCTATCGAGACGCCTATTCTTAAAGAAAGACTCCCGTTCAAACGGACGGCCCTTCAGTGACATCTGTGTTACTGAAGAGCGGTTAGTGCTGCACTTCAGAGCAGATGTGTGTGGCTTGTGTGGCAAAACACATGAAAAGCTCTTAAAGTTGGAAAAAAATGTGTGCAGCCTTTTTTTTTTGGCGTTAACGGGATTACATCAACAACATGCAGTCATCATAGCAACTGTTATTAAGAATTTGCAGTGGATTTTTAGTGGACATTGTATTATTGGTTTCTTTCTCTTAATTTTTTTTAAATGTGTGTTTATTTTCTCTTTATTTTGTTTTTTATTTTATTCATTTATTATTTATATGTATCCATCCATCCATCCATCCATGTCGACTTGACTTTATAAGGGCAACGTGATGTTTTTTTGTGTGTGTGTGTTGTTGTTTTTTTCCTGCAAATTTTTTTTTTTTTTTTTTTTTTTTCATATCATACAACAAAAACATTATCATTGATTTTTAAGTTTGTGTGTTAAAGTAGAATCAATTTCAACCAAACTGGAAGAACCTTGAATTTCTATATAAATTTTCTTAATCTAAATGCTCTTTTTGTTTCTAAATATTTTAAAAATAAATTGGAGAAATCCGTTTTTTTTTTTTTTTTTTTTTTTTTTTTGCTTTTTGCTTTTTTTCATCTGATTTTATGCAAAGCAGAAGAAAAAAAATCAAAATATTTTAATTTCTTGTTTTATTTACTACTATAATTTTTTTTTCAAAAAATTGTATATACATTTTTAAAATCAAAGTTTTTTGCCCTTTTTGCTTGTTTGTACACTAGATGGATATACAGATAGTTTTAATACTTTTTTTTTAAGGTAAGGAGAAATATACATTCACCAAAACGTTGACTGTTAGTCTATAACCTGAAATATTTAATAGAGTGCTTGTTAAAAAAAAAAAAGAAGATTTTTTTTATTACCAGGATATTTCTTCTTCCTAAATTTGTAGGTCATTGTGAAATCAGGACCCGGAACGTTCTTTGGCTTGGCAATTTACAGAGACTTCATCTTCTGGTCCGACTGGACACGGCGGGCCGTGATCCGCTCTGATAAGTTCACCGGAGCCAATTTGAAAGTCCTCCGTGCGGACATCCCTCATCAACCGATGGGAATCGTTGCCGTTTCCAACGACACCAACAGCTGTACGTAATTCATTTCCCTTGTTCCATCGCATGACACAACTGTTTTAATGCTAAATAAAAACCAAATGTTTTTAGATGGATTGAAACCGAAGTGTTGTGTCAACAAACCTTTAAAGTATATTTCTAAAACTCTTGAATCAAAAAAACGGTTCTAAAACAAAACGTTGAAAACAAGTGAATAAACATGTTTCTTGGTTGACGTAGCGGATGACTTGCAGTGTTGCATTAGTCATACAAAGCTTGTTTGCATTATTCACACGGGATGTCTGAGATGCTTACTCTCTGATGACAGCGAACACGATGCAGAGTCACTGATGTTAGATGCATCAGAAGTCACTGGGGGCTTTTTTTATGGGTGTGCGGTGAAGCTGGAAACAAAATCCACACATTCTGACAAGAAGGTCAGATAAGATGAACGCGATCACACAGTTTTCTGCTGACTCTACTTATTAGAGGACAAGCTGGGCTTATGTCAGCACAGTGTGATAAATACAAATACAAATCATATTAAGAAGTGACTATACATCATTAACAGGAACATATCCAGTAATTACAGGCTGATATATCTGCTTAAGTATAATAAATTAAGTCTCCAAGATTCAGATTTGTATATTCAGATTCTGAATCAGCATTGTGATTAGTGTACAGATTATAACCAAATAGCGATAAAAAGACTAGACGAGCCAATGCACATATTCAGTCATATGTGTGAGTCTCAGGTTTCTATGCTTCTATGGTTTCAGCTGCAGTGACATAATGACTTTACCAATCAGCCATTGGCTGTTTTATTCAGAAGGCGGGAATATTCTGCCATATTGAGTGTTGCAGTTTGCAGTAATTCGTTACCTTCACCACTGCCTATATTATTTAGATTCTGTTTGCTCTGAGATATAGATCTAAATATAAATAGAGATCTATATATAGATTTATGAACTAGACTATTAAAATAGACATTCATTCAAATACTTTTTTTTTCTTCAATCCCCATTCAGGATTCAGATTGGATCTGTATTGTACAACCATACTGCAATTTAGATTTGCTCTGAGTATATACAGTAGATTCTATATAAATTGTCATTTTAAATTTCAAATTTCAAAACTAGACTAAGTGCTGGTTCCTGTTCACTCTAAATTTAGATTCTTGATTCAGATTATGATATATATTTGACATTCATATTGTAACATTCAGTTTGCTCCAAATATATAGATTATAAATAAAAGTTATTTTCTTTTTCTTTTCTGGAATCTAGATTCCAGATTCAGGTTATGATTTATGTTGCATATCTCTGACTATAATGTATATTGCGTTTACACTGCTTTTATAGATTCTAAATACACATTGCGATTTTATTTGATATAATTTAGCCTCTGAATACATATGCCTTTGTTATAAATCTGGATTCTGAATGAAGATTTTAATTTGTATGATATTTTATTTTGTCAGAATTTTTTTCCAGTAATATCAATTAAAAATACTTTATTTTTCTTTAAACTTTTAATTTATATATATATATATATATATATATATATATATATATATATATATATACTTTTTTAATTTATTTTTTCACTAAATTACAAAGGTATATACATAAATATCTAAATGATCCACTTTAGTATTTTTCACTGACTTAATACTGTGAATCCATCTTGGTACCTTCATTCAAGTCCCATTCAAAATACTGAGACCCAGTCCTGTCTGGCCACTGCTGGAAGTACATTTACATAAACTCTGTTTAATGCACATGATGACATTTACGTTTATATTCCCCAACCATGAAACTTACACCTGCAGTGCTTGGTAATTGCATCTGTTGAAACTCACAAAGAGCACCACATTTCAAGTGCCTGAGGTGCAAATCATTTTAAGCCAAGAGACCAAACTTGATTCACCCAGGACGTAAAATGGCACCATGAAATTGACAGAATTAGCAGAATTTATAGAACGTGACACATTTATAGAATGCCGACTTTCCACTCCGCTTCTTTCCTGGCTTTGCTACAGACGTTTCTTTTGTTTGTGGTTCGAGCCTCAGTGTTTCAAAGGACTCTAATGAAAGCAGCTTATATGCTTGGCATCCCAAACTGCAATTGGAGATTTTCTCATCTCAGGACTGTTATAGGAGATTTGGACCTCAGTAGCCACCGTCCCTCATATCTATATAGTCCAGATGACTCTATTAAGAGAATTAATTTAGACCGTGCTATAAAATTCTGAAAATCTAAGTAATTGCCCACATTACTTTTTAAATCATAACAAATATATTATATATAACTGATTTTTGTAGGTTAACTGCCCCTTTAAAAGTGGGTGCCATCTGTAATTACTTTTATTCCAACCAATAAACATTGGCTTTTATTCACAAGTCAATAGATATTAGCCATCGAAGAGTCCAAGCTATTTAAAGGCATATCCCATAATAAGCAAAAGTCTCCCAGGACTGAAGCCTCATGTCACTACGGTGAAAGACGCTGGCCCAATGCACTCATCTGAATCTTCACCATTTGTGCAGGGGAATACACTCGGCCCACAGCTCTGGAATCTGGCAGCCGCTTGTGTGTAGATAGGGCGCCATTCAGAGACCTGTGCTCCAAGCCAACGTCTGTGCCGACCACAGTTCAAACTCCCATCCGCTGAGGAGCCCAACTTTCTGACTGGCATTGCAAGAGTGCCCTTCAAGCCTTAAGACTGTGTGTTTGTGTGTGTGTGTGTGTGTGTGTGTGTTCAGTGCTAGCCTGAATGTATTGTGTTAAAAGACATCAGATGCCTTAGGGTAGAAATTGGAAATGGAGCATTCTGAAAGGCAGTCCGAATTTTCCAGTATGAATTAAATATTTCACACAGCATTCAATAATGTTCTTTATTCCAGCGAACAAACAAGTTGTGTGCCCAATTACTAAATAATAAAATAATTCATACATATAATAATTCGCTAGAAAGATTTTGTTGAAATGTTGTTCGGATCTGATTCTAAATCCAGATTGTAATTTAGATTCCTGTTGCTCTGAATATAGGTTGCATATCTTGATTGTGATCCATATTTTAAATCCAGATTATGATTCAGGTTCTGCTTGCTCTGAATATATATTTCTTGAACCAGATTATGATTTTTATTTTACATCCAATTAAAATACAAATCCATTTTGCTGTGAATCTAGAACCTAAGATTATGATTCAGATTAATTTAGATTCTGGATCCAAAAAAAAATTATACATAAAAACTATTATACATATAGATTGTAATCCATATTTACTTTGCTCTAAATATAGATTCTAATTGAAATTGGTGGTCTAGATTCATATTAGGATTCATATTCTAAATGCAGATTATGATTCAGATTGCTCTGAACAGAGTTGTGGAACTAGATCATGATCTCTATTGTACATCCAAATTGATACAGATTTACTTTCTCTAAATAACGATTCTAAATGTAGACTGTCTAGATTCAGATTATGATCCATATTCTAAATCCAGATTATGATTTTCAATCTGGTTGCTCTTTGTACATAGTTATTATGTTACATCCATATTACAATTGAAATTTATTTAGAAATTATTTTACTTATTAATTTTGATGACTATTATTTATTCACTTTTTTTTGTACACATCCAAACATGGTGCCAATTATAGAGATATTTGATGCCATGTTTCAATGTGCATCAAATTTTAAATTCCGAACCCTAAGTATGAGCTGTAAAACTCTTTGAAACGTTGTGAATGTCACGGTTTGATTTGGTGCTTGATAGATTTGTTACAAAGGATTCTCTTAATATTTTTAGGTGAGTCATCTCCCTGCAGCGTGAATAATGGAGGGTGCCATGATCTCTGTCTGTTGACTCCTCTTGGTGTGGTAAACTGTACTTGCCGTGGAGAACGGATGTTACTGGATGATAACAGATGTGTATGTAAGTCCTGTACCCTTTCTCTCGCTGTATCTCTTGCTCATTTTCCTGGACATTTTTTCACTTACCCCAATTTTTTTCAGTATGTCCCAGTGCTTTGAGTTATGTGGCCAAGTCTGTTAGTATTGAGGTTGTCTATATACTGGAGTATTCCAAATAATAGCTGATATTTCTGTTTGGGATGCTGGTGATAAAGCAAGTTTTCAGAATGTGGAATGTTTGGTAGTTGATTGGCTCCGGATTGAAATTCAGAGTGAATGTTGCAGTGCCCCAGGTCTAAAAGAGGATAGGTGAAAAACAGGGAGCATGTGGGACAAAACGGTGGATGTTAGCATAGTGAGAGGAACATGCTGCTGTTCTGGGAACAAACTGCAGCAAAATCGAACAGTGAGGCTATGGCCCAACAACCTTATTACTGAAGAATCCTTCCTGTTGCTCTGAAAATTAATTAAAAATCCAGATTGACTGTGATTTCTGATGCTTTGAATGTAGATTTCAAATCCAGTTTATGATTCAGATTCATTTTGCTCAGAATTTAGGATTCAGACTCAGATTATGAAAAACAAATTCCATTTGTTGTTAAAATTCTGGAACCAGATTTTAATCTATGTTGTACATCCATATTGCAGCCACTATCAATTTGCTTTGAATATAGACTGTAAATCTAGAGTGTGATTCAGTTTCACTTCACTCAGAATTTAGGTTCTGTGTCCAGATTTGTGTATGTGTGTGTGTGTGTGTGTGTATGTATATATATATATATATATATATATATATATATATATATATATATATATATATATATATATATATATATATATATATATATATATATATATATATATATATTACATTTGCCTTTTGGAACCAGATTATGATCTATATTGTACATCCAGATTGTAATCATAGCTCTAAATGCAAATTCTAAATGCAGTTTGTGATTCGGATTTATTTTGTTCAGATTTAGGTTGTGTATCTGTATTCTAAAATATAATTGCTCATCCAAAATGCAATCAAGATTTCCTTTGCTTAGAATATGTGGATTCAGTACCAATATTCTGATCTGTATTTAGATTGTGATCCACATTCTAAATACAGATTATGATTCAGATTCTGTTCACTCTGTTCGCTCTGAGTGTCAAATTTTGAGACTAATTTTCAATCCAAATTTTGCTCTGAATATAAATTCTAAATCAAGATTGTGATCTAAATTTTCAATTCAGATTATTTACAAAATTCTTATTTCAGATTGTGATCCAAATCCCTTTTGCTACACTGTAAATGCCAAGTGCTTTTATTTTCACCTATTCAGAGCCACTACAGATTCCTATCTGGAAAGTTGCAACAGGTCTAGATGCCAGTTTCTTTACAACACATCTGCATAGTTGATACTTTTAGCTAGATCTAAATATTATATAGTTCTAGGTGCTTCTGTTCTATTCTGCTTCTATTCGCAGATGAGATTTTATGTTCAAACAGCTAGACATAGTGCATCTGATGGAACAGAACAGAAAACAGGGGACATGATGCAAAGACCAAGGAGACATCCTGCTGAAGTTTGTGTACATGGGCTAACAGTAAATAAAATAAATGCAAATGGAACTCCATTGCCACATCTGTCCTTGGCTGATTATGTGTCAAACACTCAAGCAGTCAATGCACATCCCTATCTTTATTTCAGTGCAGCACATCACTGCTCCACAGAACTATTTTACTCTTGTCTTCTAGCTATGAACTCCTCCTGTAACATCCACTCTGAGTTCCAGTGTGGAAATGGGGAATGCATCGATTACCAACTGACATGTGACGGCATCGCGCACTGCAAAGACAGGTCTGATGAGAAGATGCAGTACTGCGGTAAGAACCCAATCAGGCTGGGTGCTGTGTTTGAGCCTTCAGGTTTCATCTCGAAACTGAATGAAGAAAGCTGCAGAAGGTCTCCCTGTTCTCTTGTGACTCGGGCTAATAAGACGAGAGCTTAGAGCAGCCTGGCAAAAACGTAATGAGTGCGAGTTATGTGACAGGCCGACTGCTGCTCTGTCTCTCTCTATCCCTCTGTCTTTACTTTCTCAAGCAGAGTTTCTAATGATGCAGTTGTTAGATAGTTTTACGATCCAGACTTCACATCTGTCTATCTGTCTGTCTGTCTGTCTTCCTTTATTTAACTGTGTTAAATGTGTACAGTCCTATGCCTAATCTAGACTTTGTCATTCTTTAGAAAACCGGAACTGCAGACACGGCTTTAAATCGTGCTATAGCCAGCGCTGTGTGGCCAACCATCAATTCTGTAACGGCGTGAATGATTGCGGGGATAACTCCGATGAAGTTTACTGTAACAGTGGGTATTTTTTTTTTCTACCTCTCATTAGAATTGAAACTTATGTTCAGTCCAGTGTTGGTCATTTCAGGAATCTTCTCTCCACGGCCCCCATCACCCCCCACCCCCACCCACCCCTGTTCTGCCCAACTCTCTAGAGAAATGTAGTCCATCAATCAGTAGAACTCTTGAATTCTCGTCTTGCTTGAACATCTAAATAACAACATTAAGCTTTAATGCAGAAACACATCTATAATGTAAACAGTACAAACCACAGTTCTCGGCATCCCTATGCTTCAGTGAAGGGCAGTGAAATCTGTACTTTTGCTAGCAATTCAGTAATCTAAATAATTGTAAATAAATGAATAAAATGCATCTAATTACAAACATTTTTATTGTACCTTGTCACCTGTAGCCAGTGAAATTTGATTGCTATTTCCAAATTGTAAGAATTAAATGCAGTTTTCTTTAAATAGACCAGTTTTGCATTCACACAACCACTGGTCTTGAAAATGGAGTGAGATTTAATTTAGCTATAACTGGGTGTCTGTTCTCATTTTGTTAACACAATTAGTTTGAACCACTTTCTGCTTGAATATCAGTGTACTTACACTATTAATTATTATTATTATTATTATTATTATTATTATTATTTTGAATTTGTAATGTTGCAAATGTGAAAGCGAAGTTAACCCAGATATGTTTGCGTTCATATTACATATTAAACCTTACTGAAACAAACCAAGACAATTTTCCTAGATTATCTCAATTCCGTTTTCTTAAAAGTGGTTTGACTTCATTTAAAGCATTTTGATTTGCTTTAAAGTGATCAGACTTCATTTTAAGTGTTCTGGTTTTCTTTAAATTGGTTTGACTTCATTTTGATTTGCTTAAAAAGTGACATTTTGTTTTTCTTTAAAGTGGCCTAACCTTGTTAAAAGTGTTTTGATTTACATTAAAGTAGTCTGACTTTATGTAAAGCGTTTTTTTGTTTGCATTGTAGGGGTCTAACTTAATTTTATAACGTTTTGATTTGCTTCAAAGTGGCCTGACTTGGTTTAATGAATTTTGGTTTGCTTTAAAGTGGTTTGACTTCATTTAAAGAATTCTGATTTACTTTAAAGCAGTGTGACTCTATTTAAAGAGTTTTGGTTTGCGTTGCGGGGGTCTGACTTAATTTAAAACGTTTTGATTTGCTTCAAAGTGGCCCGAATTCGTTTAAAGAATTTTGGTTTGATTTAAAGTGGTTTGACTTCATTTTAAATATTTAGGTTTGATTTAATGTGGTCCGTATTCATTCAAAGCATTTTTCCCTTCTGGTTCCAGATTCCTCGTGTTTGCCCTCTGAACGACGTTGTGTAGATGGCTCCTGTATTCCCGCCTCATCTTGGTGTAATCAGATCATCGATTGTGCCGATGCATCGGACGAGAAACACTGTAGTAAGATTAGCATGTGTGAAGGCGCTAACCTGTTCACACTTCTGAATGTGTGTGTTTATTTGTCACTTAAAATGTGAAACACTCATTGTCTCATTGTGTTTCCAGATAGCACAGACTGCATGGAATACTACAGACTGGGTTCTCGCGCCAAGAACAATGAGCGGTTTCTAAGCTGTAATTCCACTTCGCTGTGTGTTCATCCCTCCTGGATCTGTGATGGAGCCAACGACTGTGGGGATTACGCAGACGAAATACACTGTCACGGTAAAGATGCATTTGAATTCTCTCCCCCGGTCTGTATTTTTCTTGTTTGTTTGTGTTCAAAGTACAATGTTGTCACGTTAAGTATGGAAAATAGAGCTGGGAACAAAGGATTTTTTTTTACAAAGTTTGCTTTGCGGTGCAGTGACGGCTCACATTCCCGGAGCCTTTTATGAGGCTCTGAAATCTGGACTTTTTTGTCTCAATCATACTGAGTCCTGCCAAATATTTGACAGTAATATACTTAGATATTTATGATATATGTAGAAAGCCCAGGACCTACTGAGAATATTTAGTGACTTAATAAGCCCTTTCGGCTGAGTGTAACACAACTCTGGAAGTTGATAAGTTTGTAGAATATTTTTCGGATTTCTATCTATCCATCTATCCATCTATCCATCTATCCATCTATCTATCTATCTATCTATCTATCTATCTATCTATCTATCTATCTATCTATCTATCTATCTATCTATCTATCTATCTATCTATCATTTTATGTGTTGTTGACAAACAATATACAGTATATTGTGCAATGCAAATATACATAGGCTATATTGCAAAATTATTAGTGATTGTATTTTTTTTTGTTTTGTTTAATATGGATTTTCATATTTTAAGATTAAAACTTGATCTTGTAAAAAGGGTAAAACAAAATGAACAATATAAAAAGACATTTGAAAAGTATCATATGAATGATGCCATTGTAAACCGTTTTCTTAGTTTTAGAATCTTTTTTTACGGTAAAAGAGAAATTGTTTTAATAAAACCAGTGCCTTGGGACATAAAAGTGCCTGTAAACGCTCATTTTTGACTTCCAAAACTTCTGTTCAGGAGCTTTCCAGGACATCTTGAAGGCAGAAATACATAATACAAATATGTGATTTGTTAGCTAAAGCACTGGTTCTTTGATATTGTGTTTATGTTCCTTGAAAACTCAACTGCAGAAGAGCTCTCTAGAAATTATAGCTCAAACCTTTAATAGAAATTTGAAGAGGATTCAACTCCTGACCTCTGCTGTGGTGGCTCCTATCTTACAAACAACAAAAACTCTTTATTGCAAGGAGATATTGCAGCTTTAAACGACCTTGCTACGCAAGTCAGAATCTAAATGCAAATACAAAACTACACATAACAAACTAGATGACTAAAGTTGAGGTAGACATTTAGAGGTCATACAGTTGATTTATTTTCAGCATGTTCGCATCCTTTTTTTTTTCTTGAAATAGTGGTGAACCTAGCAAACCCTGTTAAAGTAAGAACTGCTGATGGGTTTCTACTGGTTCCTCTACGCCCTCATTGTCTTTATTTTGGCATGTTTTCCAGCTTCTTCAGTCCATACGTGTGAGGATGGCCATTTTGCATGTCCCAGTGGAAACTGCATCTCCAGCGTTTGGTTGTGCGATGGACAGAAAGACTGCGAGGATGGAGCGGATGAATTTCAATGCGGTGAGTGCCACCTTTCTACATTTGTCAACTAATCATGCCTGTTGGACACATCGCTTTTATTTATCTTCTATTCATGCATGACCACCTACATTAGAATATTAGTGCTATTTTGCTCTATTGATCCACTTGCCATGGCTATTATGTGCTAAGTGCTAAATGGGAGAGTTAGCTGTTTGACATTCCTGGCTTTACAGTGGTACAGTCATGTTTTATCACAGTTATGTTCGGTTTCTTGTCCAGTCTTTGAATTTTTTTTTTTTATGTGATTGCATTTTATTGAAGCTCATTTTCACTTCAGGGTTAAAACAAAATAAAGCTAATTATATTCTCCTAATTGTGTCTTTTTCTTTAGAACTGCAATATTATATGTCCCATATGTTCCAATAAAAAGTTTATAATTTTGACCCATACAATGTCTTTTTTTTTTTGGCTATTGATAAAAATATACCTCAGGGACTTAAGATTGGTTTTGTGGTCCATGGTCACATATTTGCAAGGACAGTCGGACTATAAGTCACACCTGAGTATAAGTCGCATCAGTCCAAAAATACGTCATGATGAGGAAAAAAAACATATATATAAGTCGCACTGGACTATAAGTCGCATTTATTTACAACCAAGAGAAAACATTACCATCTACAGCCACAAGAGGGCGCTCTATGTCTTCAGTGTAGACTACAGGAGCACTGAGCTGCATAGAGCGCCCTCTGGAGGCTGGAGACGGTAATGTTTTCTCTTAGATCATTTCTCTTGGTTCATGTCAAAGTAATTTTAATAAATAAGTCGCACCTGACTATAAGTCGCAGGACCAGCCAAACTATGAAAAAAAGTGCGACTTACAGTCTGCAAAATACGGTATGTAAAGGATTTGCCACTGATGATTCAAACACAAGTTTTGGGCAGTGTAGAGTAGAGCTTGTCGTCATTTCTCTGATCACAAATGCAGACATGGTATTGTGTTTATGCAGCGCGGTACACAACGCAATACAAAAAACACAGTGCAAGTCGTTATTTATGTCCCCAACGGAAGCAACAAATGACTCGTTTGTAATGGGTTTTATTGTTTTTGTCTTGTCGTGCTGGGCATACAGTACGTCATCACAGTATGTTGAGAGGCGTAACATTTCGTAACATGCTTGAGGTATTCAGCCAATCACAATGCACTGGATAGTTGGCCAATTAGAGCCTACCTTGCTTTTTAGACCGATGAGCTTTGTAAAAAACAATGCGTTTCAGAAAAGTGGATCTGACATATTCATGTTTCTCTCCATCTCAAACTTTGTGATGTACCTCTAAAGTGAGCAGAACTGTAGGGTAGGTAGTTCTGCTTTCCTGCTGCGAGCAATCTTTGTTTTGCTTCTGCCTCGACCTCTAGTTCTGCTTCAAAGCGTCTTATTCACAAACAAGAGCTCTGATCTGTGAGGAAAGCTCCCATGTAGCCAGTGCAACTCTGCAACCTCATAGTCACTGACCCAAAATCAGAAATAATAAGGATTTGTTTCCATGTCCTTGGTACTGACAAACGTGTTGGTGCTTTTTCACGTTTAATTTTGGTTATTTGTTCTTTTGAAAATTCCCCCAAGGCAGGCTTTGAAGAATGACCCTCATTTACCTGTTCATCCTCTGCGCGTTCGTTGTCTTCAGCCCTTTTGGTGTCACTTTTTAAAACTTTTCTCTTGGTGACCTTGGTCTCTCTGTCCAAGCCCCCGGTTGTTTTGCCGAGATATCACAAAATCGATGGCAAACACAAACTTCCAGACTGCTGATAGGGGCATATTTGCTCGCACCTCCCATGGCTCGCGTGTGTATGCAAGTGGACAATTACTTTAAAAGTGCTTGCTAGCAGGATCGTCTTCCAAAGTTGAGTCTCTAATCCCAACAAGGGCGAATGGGGGCTTTTAGTGGCCACCTTCTTCAGATATTGCACTCAATTTAGCTTTCAAAGGCAAACATAACTATTAAAATGTATTCATAGATGCTAACACTTTCATTTAGCTTATTATAGGGTATAGATTTTAGCTTTCCCACCAAAATGTATACGCGGTCATCCATGTCATTTAAAACCCGTTTGGATTTTTCTTTCTTGGAACACAACGTACAATATTTAGTGTGTAATATTTAGTACTTTGTGTGCGTGTGTGTGTGTGTGTGTGTGTGTGTGTCTGTGTTTTGTTTCGGATATTTTAAGGTATAAATGTCATTTTTCTTAGTTTTCCTGCCAAAATTAAGTCTTTCCAAACCTGTATGACTTTTTCTTCCCTGGACCACAAAATAAAATGTCTAGATTTTTGTGTGTGTGTATATATATATATATATATATATATATATATGTATGTATATATGTGTTTTAGAGCAGTGTAAACAAAATATATATATATTCTGAATTCTAGAAGAAGTACAGTCAAAGTGGTTTCATAGATGTTTACTCTTTCATTTTATTTCTTATAGGGTAAAATGTCACATTTTTTATAATTTTCCTGGCAAAATTATAATTATCTTATTATTTATTCACTCTCATGTCTTTTCAAACCCATTTGACTTTTTCTTCCCTGGACTACAAAGATAAAATATTTTTGAACATTTGTATGCATTTTATTTCTATTCATCCCTTTTCTATTTGGGAAAAGAGCAATGTGAACATTTACAAAATATAATATTTTGTGTTTTGTGGAAGAGCTAAAGTCAAAGTGGTTTAAAACAACATAAATTATGTTTCTCCTACTTCTTTAAATGTCATTATGGCCTCCCTTGGGTTTGATTTCAAAGTTCAGTCCTTTCCCTCTAGATTCATCGTGCCTTTGGAATCAGTTCGCCTGCTCGAAAAACAAGTGCATCGCCAAACAGTGGCTCTGTGACGGGGAGGACGACTGTGGTGACGGATTGGACGAAAGCGAAGAAATTTGCGGTAAAACTCTGAAGCGCGGATTTGCATTTAGGCCACACAATGAAAGACTTCCTCTGAGAGGAAGGATATAAATCAAAACGAAAGAGGCGGGAAGAAACATTGGCCTGCGGTTTCATCATAGTGGCGAATTTATGGCCATGCTGTGCTCCTAACAAATGGTCTCTGGACAAAAAATAAAATAAAAATAAAATAAATCAAGTTTTGCAAAGGTCAAACACAAGCAGACTGTTAAACAAGTTCTCAAGACAATGCTTAAACTTGTTCAGTTACTTTTAAGAAAGTTTTTATAAAATAAATATTCATTACTGACAGTGCAGCATGTTGGCTTGAGACTGCGATGCTTAGTCTCTCTAATTCTGACTGTTTTTCTTGGCAGGTTCGACAACATGCACCCCCGGTTTGTTTAGTTGCCCAGGATCGTACGCTTGTGTGCCCAGGAACTGGTTATGTGATGGGGAGAGAGATTGTCCCGATGGCAGCGATGAGCTAGCAGTAGCTGGCTGTGGTAACTTCAATCATGATATGTCCTCTCACAAGACCAGCGACTTCCTCAAACATTTCCCGTTTACACCCCAAACCGCAGTGTAGTAACATAATGGCTGCATTTCGCAATAGAACTGAAGTGAATGCGTCAGTCAAAAGTTTGGGAAAATTTCTAGCTATCTATCATCTGGAACAAAGAACACTAATTAACACCATTGTTGGGTAATAAGGTGCCAAATTGATCCAAAATATGTTCTTTTTATCTGCTGTGCCTGAATTTTCAGAATCACAAACAAACTAACTGGGGGTGTGAGACAAGTCTCAGGTGTCTATTATGTGCTGCTCCTTTTATCCTAACACGTACCTAAGGTCCTGTTTGTTCCTGTTCCTCTCTTTAATAAGCTCCGAACAACACGTGCACTGAGGGCACGTTCCAGTGCCGGAACCAGAACTGCATCCTGCGGCGTTTTGTGTGCGACCATGATGACGACTGCGGAGACGGTTCTGATGAGTCTCTGGAATGCGGTGAGCAACTCTGGTTTCTCGAATCATTACCTTCTGAAAATAACCGTCCCTTTGTGGCCTGTTTAAAATCGGTTGTAATTGTGTTGGTACAACTATTAATTGGACGTTTCAGCGGTTGCAGCAAGTGCAACTCACTGTCCAATACCTCAGGTCTAAGAATAAACACACTTGCTCAGAATAATAGATTGAACTTTTTTGAAGATGATTCTCACAAACTGGTCCCGGACGCATTTGACCACAAAATCAAGAAGGTAAATTTAGGATTAGAAGCGAAGCATTTTTGCGTAAATGAAGTTGCATACAATTTTTTTTAATTAATCAATTGTTTATAAATTGGAGTAGAGTACTTTTTTTTAGCAGCATAAATTTAAGTGAGTGAAGTGAAAATGTGCTTAATTAACATTGAAAAATTTCTAAATACAACATTTCTATGGTTTATTTGTCTTAATGTAAAAAAAAATATTTTTTATTTTTGATCATAATAACTGTGCCTTTTTTTAGAATTGCAGTTTGATATCTCCAATTTGTGACTTTAAATCTCACAATATGACTTTTTCATAATTGACACTTTTTGTTCTCATTATTGACTACATATGTCATAATTAACTTAATTTACACAGGTGTGTATAAATATATATATGATATTTTATTCTCAGTGCGACTATTTTCACAATTGTGATTTTATTTTAAAAAAATATTTCTCGTAGTTGTGACTTCATATGTCCCATTTGTGTGTTATATCTCAAAATGTGGCTTTATTTATCTTTAAGTATTTCTCGCAATTCTAATTTTTGTTTTCCACAAGATTTTTTTTTTATCTCGCAACGTGGTTTTATATTTTCTACTTCATATCATAAAATGTTCTTTATTTCTCGCAATGTGACTATTTCTCACAATTTATCTCTTAAAGGTAACTTACATTTTTTTCTCTATGACTTTCTCACAATTGCGATGTTTTTTTTATTGTTGTTGATGACTCAATATCTTGCACTTTATTTTTGACAACAATAATTGCACTTTTTTGTAATAACTGCAAATTTATGTCCCATTTGTGACTTTAGATTTCAGAATGTGACAAAATTTCTCGTAATTGGGATTTTTTTTTGTTCACAATGATTTAAAACAAATCTCACTGTGTGGTTTTATATCTCGTAATGTGACTATTTCTCACAATCTGTGACTTTGTCTACCAATTTGAATTTTTATATCATAAAATGTAACTATTTCTCTGAATGTGAATTTCTTTTGCAATTACAATTATTTTGAAAATATGACTCTATATATCGCAATGCTGTTTTATGCTTGTTTTTCATCACCATTTGCAACTTTGTCTCCCATTGTGACATTACATCACAAAATGACTTTCTTGCAGTGCGAGTATTTCTCATAATTGTGACTTTTTTGTGACAGATCTCACAATTGCGAATTTATATCTTACAGTTACTGTATTTCTTGTTTAAACTTTATCTCAATAATAATGGCATCTGAAATATCATGCATAGCTATTTGAAACACCTATTTAATAATACCTATTTTTCTCTCCAGAATATCGTTTATGCAAAGAGGAGGAGTTCCGCTGCGCAGATGGGAGGTGTTTATTGAGAGCCCAATGGGAATGTGATGGTTTCCCCGACTGTCTGGACCAGTCAGATGAACTGCCACTCAACCCAAAGTGTTCCGCTGCAGGCGAGTCCCTCTCATGTGACTGACAGGCTCCCAGGTTCCATCCCATAAGGGATTTGTCAGAACACCTGGTCTTCCCCATTTCTGTCCTGTACCCCTGCCAGTTTCACCTGAGCTGGGCAGAGAGGGGCTGATGAAACTGCTGTGCCTCTGTTCTTCAATTTTTGGTTTTAGGGCAAACCATATGCCATTAATGTTAACAGATGCTATTACTGTTCCCAGCCAAGCTCATTAAGCAACAGTTTTAGGTTTATATTTCTGAGGGAAAATACAGTTTGCAACATGTTTACAGTACAACTTTAAAACACTAATAAGGCTCTTTTGACTTGGACCAGTAAGCAACACTCTAGCAAGCAAGCAACCATAACACCAACCAACTGCATAGCCAAGTTCCACAAACCACCTAGAACACCATAGCAAGCATTACAAGTGCTCAAAACACCCTAGCAAGAGTTAAAAAGCACTCAGAAGACCCTAGAGACACATATAACATGCTAAAACAACAAAAGACCACCCTAGTGACTGCATAGCAAAATGCTAAAGCCACCATGAACAGCATACCAACGTGTTAAGAAGCACTAAGAACATCATTGCAACCCTTAAAGCACCATATTTTAAACCACCAAGAACATGATAGTGACATGCCAACAACAACAACAACAACAAAACATTTAGAACACCAAAGTGCTAAGATATACTCAGAACACCCTAGCAACACTCTAGCAATGTGTTGAAAACCTTCGAGAATACTCAGCAGCATAGCAACTTCAAGCTAAAAATCACTCAGAACACCCTAGCAACCACATATCAACATAGAAACAACCTACAGTAGAACACCCTAGCAACCACATCAAAATGTGGTTAAAACCTTCCAGAATACTCAGTAGCATCACAATGTAGGCATAGCCATATGCTAAAAAGCACTCAGAACGCCCTAGCAATAACTGTAGGTAAGGCATAGAAACGTGCTACAGTCTGTCAGGAGCACCCTAGCAACCACTTGAGTTCTATGTTTCTTATCTGATGGTTTTGTTGATTTTTGTCTCCCCTTTTTTTTCTCGCTGCTCCATGTTTTAGAAAGTTTGTGCAATGGGTCGGTTTTCATGTGCGCAAACGGCCGTTGCGTTCCACTGGGGAGCGTGTGTAATCAGCGCGACGACTGCGGGGACCGATCTGACGAGAGGAACTGCAATGTTAACGAGTGTTTAAACCGTAAAGTCAGCGGCTGTACCCAGGACTGTCAAGACCTACCTGTGGGATACAAGGTGTGTACGAAAGCACATTTTTCACACGGTTTCTTTTTACGAATTAAGCGTCTGGTTCAACTCAAGTTCCATTCCACGCTAAAGTCATCCACACATGAAACTACGGCCTACAAATACGAAAGAATGTTTTTGTTTTTGCAACGAATCTTCACTAAACCTCATTAGCAGGCCTTAGTAGCTACGACAATATTGGGTAAGTCTACGCAAACAAATCGTTCAAAGTAATAATATGTTTACATTCCACAGAGGTTTATAGTACTAAGCGCTAAATCCGTGGAGAATGTTATGATATCATTTCTAGTCAGTTCACAATGTTTAACCGGTGAATGTGTAAACAAGAGTGCTAAAACACGTATGCTAGCTATTTAGCGCTTGAAAAAATCAATTGAGGTAGTGAACAGCAGGGGAATGACATGTAAGACAGACACACACACACACACACACACACACACAAACAGTGTGCGTTTTCAGTGGGAGAAAGACACACACACACAGAGAGAGAGAGAGAGAGTGGCAGATTGAACAGCTTCATTTGGCAGATGTCTCTGAATGCTGGGCCGGTCCTTTGACAGCCACACTGACTTAAAAAACAGGCAGTCAAGGACACAGAACTTACTAGAACTTTGTTTCTATTGCTTGTTTTAGCTTTTGTTACCACACAATTAAAATATAAAGCATATTTCTAATGAATGACTAATGACTAAACTAATGGTCTAGAAATGTTGTAAACATCGTTTTGCTTCACCGCTCACTTCCTGTCCATTAGTCTCTCATTAGTTTAGATTGACTTGTACATAAATTTGCCATGGTCGTTTTCCACCTAAAAGTCAAATAGAAAATTTGATTAAGGAATTATGAAATTATTCAAATAAAGTTACATATTCAAATTTTATTTTGGAAAAAAAAAAAAAAAACAGATATTTCAGATAAATAAAGTTTTTATTGACCATTAAGACTTCTTGCATTTCAATTTTATTTAATTTTTTTAGTAATATAATGTGATTTAAGTAAGAAATACTTGACGACAGGCCGTTGAATTATTAGAAAAATAATGCACACCTAAAGTGGTGATGCGGCCACAATGCGAAGCCGCACAACAAATTGATAAGATTATATATTTTGAAATGAAAATGTAATATAATGAAAAAAACAATACATATCATATATTATTTTGTGCTGAAGTAACCCATACATGTTCTTGGTAGATCTCTGTGAGATTCACACACAAATCCTTTTTGTATTTTCTTCTCTAGTGTACGTGCTGGCCGGGGTTTCGTCTGAAAAACGACGGTAGGACTTGCATTGACGTGGACGAATGTTCCGAAAACTTTCCCTGCAGTCACCAGTGCATCAACAACTATGGGTCTTTTCACTGCCTGTGTGCCGATGGGTATCAGCGTCCCGCCAGTAACCCGCACAGCTGCAGGTCTCTCTCAGGTACTCTTCTCTATTGAGTGGCACAGGTGTGAATGAGCTCCCGTGGACCCTCTGAAAGACTTTACTATCACTCTTGCCTAGAAACGCCACACACAGGCGAGAACATGCATACTGAGCCTAGTTGTGACTTATATTTAGAGGAAAGCAACAGGAGGTTGAAGACAATTAGTTCATCAGCTGGAGATGAGCTCCGATTGGCTAAGAACAGATCCAAGTGTGACATATGGTGTCTGCCTGCAGTTATTTACTGTATAAAAGAGAGACACTTTCATATTCTCTCATTTAGTTTTCACTTGCAAACACCACTGACATGAAAAAAAGCTGCATATAAAATCTGTCAAAGACCACCACTGCATTGAGATTGCCTTTTTAACATAGTACTATGGTAGTACCATGTTTTATGGATATGTACCATATGACTTGTTCTACAAAATAGATTATACGTGTTAATACAGACATTTTTATATTATTTTATTTATTATTTAGTTTTTCCCCATTTCAGTTGACTGCATTAAGAAAGACTGTCAACCATGTTACATATATATATATATATATATATATTTAAATTTCCATTAATTAGCTACTCTATAAATTATATTTAAAACAGTATTTAATGATAATGACATCATAATACTTTCACAAAGCAAATCTTTGCATCTTAAAATATCAACACTGTTACCTTGAACATGTTTTGAGAACAATCGCTAATTTATTAAGAAAGATAATACAATTGAAATATACGCATAATTATATATGTTTGAATATTTTTAATGTTTTAAATATGCATTAGAGATTTTTTTTTATAAAAGTTTTACTGCTATATCTTTTTAGTGTCTTAAAATATGAACACTGTTACCATACTATTGTATAGTGAACAATTGATATGTATGTTTAAGTAATATAATTAAAATATTAATATAATTATTTACTATTTAAAGTATTTTGTAATATTTTCAACACTTTTTAATCTAAAGAAAATCAAGTTTTAATGCTTTATCATTTTAAGGTGCCTTAAAAAGTCAACCCTGTTACCTTTTTTTTTTTTTTTTTTTTTTTTTAAATAGTGAACAATTGATAATTGAGAAATATATGTATAGATGAGTTTTGTATTTTATGGCCTTGAGCACTTTCAGCATGAAAACCAAAATTTTCAACCCTGTTACCATCATTAATTTTTATGTTTCAGAAGGCATAATTACATCTCAAAATGTATATTAAATATATTATATATTATATATTGCCCAATCCACTAAATTGACACTAAACACATTATATGTACTCGTAAAAAGACCATTAAACTGGGAAATTTTCCATAGTATACTCATAGAATTAAAAATACAACAAACATCTGTCAGCATATATCAATGTACCACTTGATCCCTGTACCACCACAACACTGTTTTGTAAGTGTCTCTCATTCAAAGAAATGTGCCTACACACACAAACACACAGATTCAAATAATAAAGCTCTGTTTGTGTATGACTGACAAGTCTAAGTCCCAGTCTTGACAGGAAGTGGATATTCGAGTGTTGGCAGCTCACAGGAAATCGATTTCAAGTCATCAAACTGAAGTTGCAGTCATGTCTTGCATCCAGAATAATTCATATAGCAACACAAACACTTTTTTTAGTGTTCGTATTACATCCGTATAACGGAATATTACAAAATCCTAAGTATTATTGTTCACTTTTAGCCACTTATACACTTATAGCCGTGTAATTTATATAATATTTATTTTATTTGTATTTATTTATTTATTTTAAGAAATGTTATGGGGAAAAAGTTTTCTTGAAAAAAAAAAACATATATATATATATATATATATATATATATATATATATATATATATATATATATATAAATGAAATACAATAAAATATCATTAAATGTTTAACATTTTATGCATTGCATTGAATAAAATAAAATAAAATTAAATATAAAAATAAAATAAAAATAAGTATAGTAAAATATATAAATAAAAATGTATTAAATAATTAAAATTGCATTAAATAAAATATAAACATTTTTAATAATTTATTTTCTTTTTCAGCGGAGGAACCTTTTCTTATTCTTGCCGACCATCATGAAATCCGAAAGATCAGTCTGGATGGATCAAACTACACTCTTCTAAAACAGGTATGATGAATAAGGCTCTCTTAAACATAACATTTTACTTATACAGTTGTTAAAAATCTCTTTTTATAACCATTATTTTAATTTGCGTGTACACATATGCCATCCTGTTTAACTCAAACTCTTAAGTGTGTTCCCATGTCATTTCCTACTTATTTCTTAAAAAAAAAAAAACAGATGATCACAGCATATGGATCTTAATATAGACACAACATCCAAAAGCTCATATGAAACTACACTATCAACAGCCACCTGTGTTGCTTTCAGTGTTGGGCAAGTTACTTTTAAAAAGTAATTAGTTACAGTTACTAGTTACTTCTTCCAAAAAGTAACTAAATTAGTAACTCAGTTACAAATTTTTAAAGTAACTAGTTACTTAAGAAAGTAACTATTGCGTTACTTTCAAGTAAAATTAAATTTTAAATGCTCAAACGTGACCCCACCTCTACCCCTCTTTAAAGGAACTTAAAATACATGTGCATGTTCAATTATTTATGATAAATCTGAATATTATAATGAAATGGACACTTAATACAATACATTATTAACAGAAACATGAAACATTGTACACACATCTAAAAAAAAAAAGTTGCTGTGGGACAAAGTGAGACTAGCCTCCAATCAAATGGCATGTATGTAGATATTATGTTTATATAGTGGATCAATGCAAATAACACGATAGATTTTTGGGAACTTTTGATATTTCCTTTTATTGTTTCTTTAATTTCTTGAAGGAAAAAGTAATGTATATTCTTCTATTTAGAGAAGGCTACTTTTGGATTATTTGGGCTCGTCGCCATACCTGTCTCTCGTTGACTGACTGGCTTGTGTTGTTCGTTGTGTGTCCTGTCCTGTCCGATGATGGGTCGTTCGCGAATGAGCGTTAGTGATGATGGATCGACTCGTTCGCGAATGAGCTTTTGAGGAGTCGTTCGCGATTCGCGAATGAGCCGACTCTAAGAGCCGGCTTTTTTAGTTGAACTTCGGGAGCTGGCTCGCATATCTGAAGAGCCAACTCTATTTTTTCAAATTTAGCCTATAGAAATTAAATAATTATGTAATAAAAATTGAAATATTATAGTCAAAGTCATTTAAAGAGCCGTTTGTGAGCCAAAGAGCCGGCTCTTTTCAGTGAGCTGAGTCAAAAGAGCCGAATTCCCATCACTACTATGCGTGCTTTCGAAAACCCGCCCAACTCTACCTCTGATTGGCTTACAATGAAATTTTACTCTACCTCAGCCAATCGTCAGCATTTATGCGCTTGTCTCGTGCTCTGCCCACTAACCAAGGAAGAACAGTAAAAAAAAGTATTTGCCTCTCGCTCAGAGATCTAGTTGGTCTGATGAAAAAAAAAAAACAGCTTCATCATCAGTTATAGTAACGCGCCGCATTTTTTGGCAGTAACGGTAACGGCGTTATTAAGATGAGAAGAGTAATCAATTAGATTACTCGTTACTGGAAAAAGTAATGCCGTTAGTAACGCCGTTATTTATAACGCCGTTATTCCCATCACTGGTTGCTTTATAGAAATTCACAAGCTCAAATTAAGCCTGAAACAGCATTTTAGACACTTGATTGAAGTGAACGTCAACGTCCCGGAATATCTGCACACGGAAAAGGTCATATTGTGACTGGAATCACAACTATTTTCCACTTAGTATTGAAAAATGATGAGGTGTGAGTTATGGCTCCTTCTCAGCTGGTAAAATATGTAATTATAGTAGCGGTTATTAATGAAGACATCAGTAATTGTCTTTAAATCTGTATGAAGCTGCTTGACAATGCAAAAGGAGCCATGACGGATCTGACTTTGAAGGGACCGTCGGATGAGAAAGTCTTTCACAGCCCTCGTGTGAAGAAATTGAGCGGCTTGCCATCGAAGGAGCAGTTAAAAACGCACGCTTGGGTTGATTCATCAGTCTGGAACTCCATCAGTTTGATTTAAAAGGTCTGGTCCAGCAAATTAGATCTGAACGCGGCGAGGGGTTTGAGTGAACGAGACATAACGACAGAGAGAGAGATGGGAGAATGTTAAAGACCCCTACTGAGAAAGTGATTGGCTATGGGCCTGGTAGTGCATGATGGGAATTTTTTGTCAGCCGGAGGAAGTCTCGCTCTTATTTCTAAGCGAACTTAGTGAAAATAAAAAGAATTAGAAAGGTATTGAGAAAGCAGCGGGAAGATGCTGTAACGAGTGGGTATGGACTATAAAAGAGGAGTGTTTTGATATTTGGCTTTTTTTATTATATTTTGTGACTAATGGCATCCAAATTCCTCCATTTGCTTAAATTAAATGGTTTGAATGGATTAAATAGAGTGTTGATTGCAGCTGGACTAGGAGATAAATACTCACGGTGGCAAAGAAAGTTTTAATCCTGTCCCCTATACTTAAAAAAAAAAATATATATATATCTATCAATGGCATTATATCAGAAATAAACATGCAAACACGGTAATGACAAAAAGAAGTAAAATACTTTGAAAACCTAAAACAATTGCCTTAAAAACAAAGAAAATAATTACAAATTTTTCTATCTTGAAATTAATAATAAATTACATTGTTATATAAGATTGAAATTATTTAATACTTATTTTTATATATTTTTTATTTATTTATTTATTTATTTATTTTTGGTGGAGGGAAAGGAGAACTAAATTACTAATATACATAATATGTATATATGATATATATACATATTAAAATGAATAGGTAATTACAGGGTTAATTTATATACTAGTATAACATTTCTTAATGTATTTTTTTTGTTAGATTTTTTTCTTTCTTTTTATTTTATTTTTAATATAAGTTGTAGTAATTGTATTTGCTTTTGTCATTGTATTAGTTTTCCTCTAGTTTTCCTTAGATTTTTCTAGCTTCTTATTTAGGTTTTATATATTTTTATTTCAGTTTTTGTTATTTTAGTACTTTAATAACTGTTTTCTTCCCTGGAGCAACATTTCTCATTTTTGTTTTCCTTTAATTTTAGTTAATTATAATAATACTAAAAAATAATTATAATACTTATTTAATATTAAAAGTATTATAAAATGTGTTTCTTTCAAATTCATTTAGACAAATGGTCTAATATGTCTCGCTATTTGAAATATTATTTTTCAAGTGAAGTGAAAAATGAGAATTTATCCACTGTTAAAAAAATATTAAAAAAAATAAAGAAAATTCCTCTGACTTTCCTGCCCTTTAAAATCTCATCTGTCAGTCTCAATGTTTGCCTGTCTCTCTCTCTGTCTGTCTTTATCTCTGCAGGGACTCAGTAATGTCATCTCTCTAGACTTTGACTACAGAAAGGAGTTGATCTATTGGATTGACACTAGCAGGCCCAGCGGACGCAGAATAAACAGAATGCGCCTGAATGGAAGTGACCTCAAGGTACATCCGTGAGTGTGTGTGTGTGTGTGTTTATGTTGAATTACTCTTGAAATAACCCAGAAATGCCCCGATTTACATATGCAAATACCCTCTGTCCCTGGGTAAATTTGATTCATGTCACCTCTGAATAGGGGTAATTTTTATTGCGTAATTGATGGATTCCAATGGGGGCAAAGCAGACATATCACGTCACTCCAACAAATAAATAAAAGCTTTTTTTTTCTGAGAATAACTGGTATTTCTGGTATGAAATGAGTTGGGGTTAAAATGATAGACCGTGTGGTGTGTGTGTGTTTTTGAGGCTGTCTGTCTTCATACTACTCTCCATCAATGCCCTTGCGTATATTACTCAGGGCGGAAAACAGCCATAGTGTTCCAGCCTTGCCCTGCTGGGCCGCCAGAGCTCGTTATGTTTAATATCGAGCCATAATGGCTCATTAAGCTTGATTGAACTCTGGATCTTGAACTGATTTATGGTAGTGTGCTATAGTACTGAGAAAAGAGAGAGAGGGAGAGGTAGAGCTTCTGTAAAGGCAAGGCAGCAAAAAACGTTTTTTCAAAGGTAAAAATGTTCTTGGTAAATGCTTTGAATGATTGCAAATGAGCCTGATTCTCCAGAGACATCTAAAGAGATTGGAAGTGTTGTGGTTTTCACTATTTCACAGGTGTTATGAATATTCAGTATAATGTTCCTGTCAAAATACTGTAGTAGCAGTACCAGTTTCGACCATTGGGGGCATAATTTACTTTTTCCACAAGATCAGTTTGATCTCAACGTTGTGGGTATTTTAGGTCATTGACAATCTTTTCTACGCAATCACACATCCTTTTAATATTAATTAAGGAATAATGTATATTATGTAAATTATCGCGAATTGTGCCATGCAACTCATTGTTTGGGTATGTTTGTAGTATTACCTGTTTTGCATCCCTTAGTTTTCGAATTTCCTGGTTTAAACTGCATTGTTAAGAGAACAAAAAAGCATTGATATGTTTAATTATTTTTTCCAGCAAAAAAATTATGTAATATACCAGTTAATACAATGTTTTGTTAACATCATTAAGTATATAAAAAAGAATTTTAATATATTTCGCTTTTCAACAAAACCTTTAAATTGAACTGTATACAGAACAGCAATGCAAAATATTAGTATAAAACAAGCAACAAATAAAGTGACATTTATTTTTATAAACAACAAGCCTTAATTAGTTTATTTAAAGCAAAATGTGGAAAATGCACTATATAAATAAATTTAGGCTCATGTACTGTACCTATTCGGCACAAATCAAAATCTGCGTGCAATGCATTATTTTGACTTAACTGACTTAGTAATTGAATTTGCGACATTTAGTTGCTATTGTTTTGCTTACACAGTTCATATTTTTTGTACACTTTCACCCCATGGTGTATTACCTGAAGATGCTAGTTTCCCTGGGGAGCACAGCATCTACAAAACCTGTGAAGATGTCAAAATTCATCATGGCTAGGCTAGTTTTAATTAGTGCTGATGGTACGACCCAGTCTGAGGCAAAATGTCTTTAATATTCATCTCTTATATTCATCAGCTTGCAGAATGTTACTCTTACTCTTAAAGAGCTAGGCAGGGGGCACCAGCAACCAGGAGCGAAAATGATTAAAAGCGCTGGATTATCCGCCAGCTGGGAAGAGTATTGTTTATGCCAAACAGGCAGTTTCTGTGATCAGAATGAGCAGTGAAATTATCTAAAGTGCCTTTTTTAAAACTACTTCTTTTGGGAACTTTTCTTGCCGTTTTTGGGGAGTTTGATGTGCTGTGTTAATGAGCGGTTATGTAGCCCCGCTGATACTAAGCAATGATGTACAATAATTATTTAGTCTAGCTCAGTGGTTCTCTTGGTTTTAGAGCCCCAATTCTTCATTTACAGTTGAGAGTTTATAGGTTGCTAAAAGAACTACACATCTGGAGTTTATAATAGCTTTGACTTTATCACTGCAAAGAAAGAAAGCCCCTTCACACCCAACTATATCCTGCGCTTACAAGTTGTTGAGTGTTGTCGCTGTAGTTTGACTTTTTGCAGTGAAAAATTGCTAATTTGCTGGCTAACTGCTATGCTAACTATTTTTGTGGACTTGCAAGTCACTAGTTGAGAACTCTGCATCTAGATATTAAAATAGCCTTGAGTTGAGTTGAGTATTTTATTTGAAAAAAAAAAAAGAAAGCCCATTCACTTTATCATACATTTACAAGTTCATTGTAGGTTAGCTAGATAATCTAGAGATTATCATAGCCTTGAAATTTTCATTTTATTTGAAGAAACAAAATCCCCTCACACCCAAGTTTATCTTACATTTACAAGTCGTTGAATGTTTTTGTTGTTGTAGTTTTTGCAATGAAAACTTGTTAATTTACTGGCTAAATACTATGCTAGCTATTTTTCTGGACCTGCAAACCACCAGTAAAGAAACAAATAATCCAGAATTTAGTTTATATGAACATATTTCTGTTTGTTTCTGGTTAAAAATTAGCATTTAAATTCCTGTCATGATAATAACTTTTGGCAGAAACAATAAAGCCTTACTTTTATATGACTTTACCAGCAAATGCACAGCTGCATCTCACAATCGCCATTCTGAACTTTTCTGCTAGGAAGCATTTGTTCCCTGCGGTACTGGCTGTGGATAAATCTGTGTGAATAACTGGCCAAAAGAGACCAACTGTGCTTGACTGCTGTTTTCTCAGGTGGTTCACAGGACGTCGGTCCCCAGTGCTCTCTCTGTGGACTGGATCGGCAAGAACTTGTACTGGTGTGACGGCGAGAGAAAGACCCTCGAGGTGGCGAAAGCTAATGGACTCTACCCGACTGTACTGCTGAGGACTGGATTGAAAAATCCTACCTCTCTGGCTCTCGACACTCTCATGGGGTAAATGATGCTTATTCTTGCCTATTGTTCGCAATCCCAGAACGCATTGATTTTGAGTACACTTTTAAAAAGCACTACACCATAAAAACCATTTATTCCCATGGTGCCTTAGATTTGTGTTCTGGATCGACTGCTGCGAGCAACCCCAAATTGGACGGATTGGGATGGACGGCAGCAAGCCACGTGTCATAATCGATACAGAATTGCGTTCTCCGTCAGCCTTGACCCTTGACCACATCAACAAAAGGATCTACTGGGCCGACGAGAACCATATCTTATTTTCAAATATGGATGGTACAAAAAGACACAAAGGTAAGTTTCGCCTTGTCTCAAATGTTATCTTGTCTTGTTTCGAATTGTCCTCAATTAGATCTCTCAATCCCAATTTCCAGTCCCAATCAAGGACATAGGTGGCGTAACTGGTCTCACACTGTTTGAGGACTTCATCTACTGGAGCGACCAGAAGTCAAAAACCCTCAGTCGCTCGCACAAGACGTCCGGCGGCCAACATACAGAACTCCTCAGCTCCTGGCAAACCATTCGAGACATTAAAGTCTACCATCCGCTCCGCCAGCCTGACGGTATTACAGCGAGAAGCTCTTGTCAGCTTGGATAAGTTTTCAGATGACTTTGTGTGCTAGAGTCATGTTTTTTTGGGCTTGTTTTTATTGTTCGCTGTTTTCCTCAGTGCCAAAGCATCAGTGTCAGGTGACTAATGGAGGGTGCAGTCACCTATGTCTTCTTTCCCCTGGTGGGGGATACAAGTGTGCTTGCCCTACGCACTTTTACCTGGCGAACGACAATAAAACCTGTCTGTCTAACTGCACCGCAAGTCAGGTGTGACTTTTTAATTACTTTAGGAGCAAGAATAAGGGTTTTGCTGTAGCTCAACTACTCTTTGAACAACTTCCAACTACCAATTATATCCAGTGTGCTACTAGATAAAGAGTTGTTCAAAATGTTATTTCTGTGTGCGTTTAGTTCCGCTGTGGTACAGATGAGTGTATTCCCTTCTGGTGGAAATGCGACACCGTGGATGACTGCGGAGATGGATCCGATGAGCCGGCAGATTGCCGTAAGTAACCAAACATGGTGGAAGTCAGCCAAACTGGTTAAGCTGGTGAAAAGTTCATTATTGTAGTGCCTTGTAATGTTTTATAGGACTCAAAATCTAGTAACTGTCCTACCTAAGCCGCGTTTCCACCGCAGGAACTTTACCCAGGAACTAGGGACTTTGGCCTTGTACTCGGTGTGTTTCCACCGCAGGAACCAGGAACTAAATAAAGTTCCAGGTAAAAAAAATGCCCCTCAGAAAGTCCCTGCTGGCGAGGTGGTACTTTTTCAAAGTTCTGGAACTTTCGGGGGCGGGACTTGAATGCTAAGCATGCAGATGGGTTGAGTTCACGCAGCATTGTGATTTCAACCACCATTTATTCTGATCATTTTCAAAATATCAATGTTATTATGTAATGAAATGTAATTTTAAAAGTATTTCAGGCGAGAATGTAGTTGTTTAAAACTGAAATCTATGGTTTATTTATAAAGACAGAGCCTATTTAAAAATGTGTTTCGCCGATTTCGAAGACGTGAGCTCCACGCGATCAGCGAGAGCTCAGTGATCATGTAGAGCAGTCTCACCTCGGCTATAGACCTTCTCACATGTTCCGCTGGCACTGATGTCTCTTTAATGGTTAAACATAAAATATAATTTGTTTTGGGTAAATCTATCAGGTAATTTTTGGTTAGTATTCAATTTATGTACATGATAAAATTAAAATAAAGTTTTTGGACATCACATTCCCGAGTTGAATGCGCAAATTCCGAACTACCGAGGATTCCTGGTACAGATGTTCCGGGCAATTTCGGTGGAACCGTGGCACTAGAAAGCCTTTTAAGGGATCATAGGTGAGTTTCCAAATTGGAAGGCAGAATTGAATGTATTCATTTCAGAATGCAATTTAAAAAAATAATATTAATGATTGAATTTTTTAGAATTGTTAGTATTTAGAGTTGTTGTGTTGGTAGCTTAGCAACGTGCTAACATCAGACTGTTGGAATCCCTTCTTATTTGCGTCGAAAGCTCCTTAGGTTGAGAGATTCAATCCTGATAATTCACTTCAATATATATTCAAGTTGTGAACTTTAAGTGTCTTTAAGCGACTCCACGATCAATTATGATTTCTTTAGGCTCAACTGAAAGGAAGAAATTATTTAGACACTTGAGCCAATTATTCTCTGAGTTTTGGACAGGAAAATCTTTTTGTGACAACTTATTCCTGTAATTTTGCTTGCTGGTTCATGGAGCGTTTATTTCTGAATAAAGCTCTGTCTGTCATCAAGGTTATATTCAAGTGTTTCTTCTTTGAATATTTCTTTGAATGGGTCATTGTAATGTGCTAGCACTTGCTTGATTGAGAGGTGAATTGTCTAGCTCACTGCAAAGAGCTGCAGAAACGGATCAGGATTTGTGAAGTATTTGTTATCTTGACTTGCAGTTTAATCGCACATTGAGACTTTACTGAGATGCAATAGCTGACAACGAAACAAAAGACATTTGTGTTGAATCTCCAGGAAAAAAAGAAAGGCACCTTTCTATAGTATGTTCTTTCCTTCTGTGCAACACAATATGTCTGTCTGAGTTTCTGCCTGTGTTTAGTTCTATCTCTGTCTTTTCTGTCTTTATCTTAATTGTATGGTCATTTAGCTGAACAGTTGCTCATTTAGGCTATGTTTACATTAGTGCGTTTCCTTTTAAAACTATGTTTTAAAACGAAAATGATCCTCATAAATACTAGCATTTTAAACGCATTTCAGAAACTATCTCCAACCACACTACTCAGACCAAAAATGCATGTCACATGACAATTCATGCATGTACACCAATGAGCATGATGTCATTGCGCGATATGGGTAGCTACACCATCGTTTTCAAAAGTCTCCTTTTTGGTCTATTTACAATGATAAACAACGCTGGAGTTTTCAAACTAAAACAGGGTCTTCAGCGTTTTTTTTAATCTCCATCTAAAACGCGGGGGTAGTGTAAAAGACAGGCGTAACCATAGCAAAACTTTAACATTTTAAAACGAAAACGCACTAGTGTAAACGTAGGATTATTCACTCATTTACTCTGATTATTTACTTGTTCTTTGAAATTACTTTTGTTCTATTTGTTTGTTCATTTATTCTGTCTTGGCATCTTTCATTTCATGTTTATTTGTCCTTATTTGTTTATTCCGTATGATTTTAAGTCATTTCTTTCATTTGTTTATTTACTTGTTCATTCACTCATTCTTCTTCATTATGTCTGTTTGCCTTTGAATCTTTGTCCTTTTTTTTTTTTTTTCTTATTTATTTGCTCTTTTTTGTCCTTCTGTCTGTTTTAAATTGTCTTTCTTTCTTTCTTTCTTTCTTTCTTTCTTTTTCTTGTTCATATATTAGTTTTTTTCTTCTGCTTCCAGCGGAGTTTAAATGCCAGCCCGGAAGGTTCCAGTGCGGAACAGGTTTGTGTGCCCTCCCTCCCTTCATCTGTGATGGAGAGAACGACTGCGGAGACAACTCCGATGAAGCCAACTGTGGTAATTATAGATTGATGGATGGATAAATGGAGACCAAGCGTAATGCAGTATGATGTATCATGCAGTGATATCCTTGCTTGCATTTGCTTTCAGACTCATATATCTGCCTGTCTGGCCAGTTTAAGTGCACTCACCGGCAGAAGTGCATCCCTGTAAACCTGCGCTGTAATGGACAAGATGACTGCGGAGATGGTGAAGATGAAACCGATTGTCGTAAGAGACACTAGGACTCATTTTCTCTCTCTCTTTCTCTCTCAGATTTGACATAGATAACAATGAACTGCATTCATTTTCATCGTTCCTTGACTCCTGTTGAGCTAGATTTCCCTTCAGGAGAGGAAAAACAAACGAAAGTGAGAGCAAGAGAGGTCAGAAATGGATGAAATCTCCCTCTTTATGACTTCTCAATGTGTATACTGGCTCGTGAAAGTCAAACTCAAGACGGATTCGACTAAATGTTTGAGAACTTTGAATCGGTCGATGAGAAAAGTGCCAAGCGAGGAGCCTAGTAAACATTGGCAAAAGTTTTTTTTGTTTTGTTTTGTTTTTTCTTCATCATTCCTCGGCTGCAGAGTGCTTTCAAAAGAATTGCTTGAGGGGAATTTAGGACACCAACAGCGAGAAGAAAGGACTGAAATGAGACAAAAAGAAAGTGAGGTAGACTCACTAACCAGGAAGCAAAGAAGCCGTCTTGTCACCTTCAGAAGTCAGGCTGGAGTAATCATTACTTTGTACGACGGGTATTTGAATCCCAGTCCAAATGAAGGTCTTATTTTAGGTGGTGGTACAGAAGGAGGAGACTGGCAGAAGTTAATGCGCCCGCTCAGATCTGAATCCTCCATTTGAAGCCACAGCAGGAGCCTAATTTCTCACTCCTCCCCAGAGTCGAGTATCTGGCTGGGTTTTGATAAGACGCCCGGTTCTGGTATGCCCTTATGGGAGAGCGAAGAAGAGAAGCTGTCTCTCTTCTCTGAGAGAGAATCCGAAAGATATAAATAAAAATCAAGGAAAATCATTAACGGCGTTGGATGGGACGGAGCCCAGAGGGGGCACAGAACTCTAAGAGGCTTTGAGGGGGTCTGACGGATCCAGGGGAGCTGAGCTCAGCCCTGGGCACTGATTAGCCAAACAGAGGGAGGGTTTAACAGGGATAATCGCATATGGAGCATGGCATTAGAGCCCGGCTTTAGATGCCCCCCCAAAGGAGAAAGAGCACTGTGGGTCAGGATTTCTGCTCCACCACCGGGAATGTCTGGTCTGGGCTTAGCTTAATTTAGCGAGCAGCGGTCTGAGATCTGAGAAGAAAGAAGTTGTGGTTACTCAGACCAACAGTGTATATTCTTGTTTAAAGGAAATATAAAATGATTAGAAATCAATCCTGGTGGACCTCTAAAGTTCTCCAGGAATTTGTATGATCCATAATTTAACCTCAAATTCAAAAGTAAAAAATATACATTTATACACACATACACTTAGGCATAAAATTGATCAACTATCAGTCAGAATTTAGAGTAATAATGATTTGTGTGTGTGTGTGTTTATGCTTAACAAGACTTTATTTAGTGTATTTGATCAAAAGTAGCGTATAAACAGTAATTATTGTGAAATTAGTTCTGGGCAACGGCTAATTGAATAAAAATAAACGTTTTTGTTTCAATAATGTATGTGTTTCTACTGCGTATATTTATTTTGTATATATAAATACACACACATGCATGTGTATATATATTTAATTTATATTTTTTATTTATTAAATATATTTATATATACAGTGTGTTTATATATACATGTAAAAACACTCACCTAAAGGATTATTAGGAGCACCATACTAATACTGTGTTTGACCCCCTTTCGCCTTCAGAACTCTCTTAATTCTACGTGGCATTGATTCAACAAGGTGCTGAAAGCATTCTTTAGAGATGTTGGCCCATATTGATAGGACAGCATCTTGCAGTTGCTGGAGATTTGTGGGATGCACATTCAGGGCACGAAGCTTCCGTTCCACCACATCCCAAAGATGCTCTATTGGGTTGAGATCTGGTGACTGTGGGGGCCATTTGAGTAAAGTGAACTCATTGTCATGTTCAAGAAACCAATTTGAAATAATTCGAGCTTTGTGACATGGTGCGTTATCCTGCTGGAAGTAGCCATCGGAGGATGGGTACTTGATGGTCATAAAGGGATGGACATGGTCAGAAACAAGGCTCAGGTAGGCCGTGGCATTTAAACGACGCCCAATTGACACTAAGGGACATAAAGTGTGCCAAGAAAACATCCCCCACACCATTACACCACCACCAGCAGCCTGCACAGTGGTAACAAGGCATGATGGATCCATTTTCTCATTCTGTTTACACCCAATTCTGACTCTACCATCTGAATGTCTCAACAGAAATCGAGACTCATCAGACAAGGAAACATTTTTCCAGTCTTCAACTGTCCAATTTTGGTGAGCTCATGCAAATTGTAGCCTCTTTGTCCTATTTGTAGTGGAGATGAGTGGTACCCGGTGGGGTCTTCTGCTGTTGTAGCCCATCCGCCTCAAGGTTGTGCGTGTTGTGGCTTCACAAATGCTTTGCTGCATACCTCGGTTGGAACGAGTGATTATTTCATTCAGAGGTGGTTGTGCGTGAAAATCCCAGTAACTGAGCAGACTGTGAAATACTCAGACCGGCCCATCTGGCACCAACAACCATGCCACGCTCAAAATTGCTTAAATTACCTTTCTTTCCCATTCTGACATTCAGTTTGGAGTTCAGGAGATTGTCTTGACCAGGACCACACCACTAAATGCATTGAAGCAACTGCCATGTGACTGGTTGATTAGATAATTGAACAGGTGTTCCTAATAATCCTTTAGGTGAGTGTATTTTCAAAATATATAATGATGTGTGAAGCAATTAGAAATGTTGTCTTTTAATTTATCTAAGTGCCATGGCTACAGCCATCAAAGCAATGTTTGTGCGCTAATTTGCCTCCATATATACAATCAATTGCAAGGCAGTCACTGTCGGACCTCAGATCACCTGCTGCGAGCAACGTTCCTGTTATTTCCTTTTTTTCTGAGGGTTTGTGGGAAGATCAAAGCACAGTTTTCTGCAGTCTATTACTGATTCTTTGCTCTTTCAAAAAGTGTCGCAGTAGAAAAAAAGCCTGGACAATCTGTTGGATTCCTAAAAGTAGCGCTAAAATCTGTAAAAGTTAGTCTGCGGTTTGTCAACTGAACTTTTCTTCTCATGGTTTTGATCATCTCTCCTTCTCTCCACGTCTCTAGCCGAGAACACTTGCTCGCCGTCCCAGTTTCAGTGCAAGACCACAATGCACTGCATCTCCAAGCTGTGGGTGTGCGACGAGGACCCCGACTGCGCCGACGGCTCGGATGAAGCCAACTGCGGTGAGTCGCTCGCCATCGCCATGCATTACCTCTCACTCATCATTAACATAAAATATAAATATCCTCCTTAAATTTCAGAGTGAGAAATATCTGTTGGTCTGAGCTCCTTAAATATTCAATTTGCTTTAATTTTGCCCAGAGGACAGACCCAGATGAATAAAGAAGAGTTCCAAGTGTAATCTTGAGGTTTTGAGGATGTGCTGGCACGCTAAGAGGCATTTCGTTGGAAACCGCTCACCCGAGCACTAACGTTTTCTCAGGGCGAGCGTTGTCAGGTTGTGTTTTGTTTGCTTTATGAGCAGCTAACCGATTAGTCTTCTCCACTGGGCCCAAAATGGATGATTATTATGCAGATTCATTTTTTTCCCTGTTTTAACCAAGCACTGTTCCATGTGTGTTGCAAAGCAGCTGCTTTGGCTTGTAGACGACGTGTTACTATTCCACTTTATGGAATTTACGGAATAAATTTATATTATTTGTGTTGACTTTAAAAGACCTCGCCTCTTCAAAAAAAGGCTTCCTCTGTGTGTCCTTTTTGTTAGCGTTGTTTGGCATTTTGAAGGCTCCTCTTACATTATTGCTAGTAATGTTTCTCTCTGCAGCTTGTAATGGCTGTCAAGTGCATTAGGTGATATCGCAGTTACAAATTGTCTTGTAAATAGTTTTTTTACTTTATATCGATCCATCCAACCTAATAAAACATAATAGTTTTTATAAATGAGATTCGGTGTTCTGCACTGAATCTCCGTTACTGTCCACCTCTCCAAGGAACCAACTTGCCCACTGGCTTTCATTACTGGGAAAGTTTAGTGCATTGCAAGAAGGAAGTGAGCTAAAGTTATTTTTTTTGCCGTTTGGGACTTTGGAGGAAGTTTTTCACTGCAGTAGTGTTCTTCAAAACATACTGAAGCTTTCCTAGTCAAAGAAACATACTTTTAAGTTGAGTGCTAAATTGTCTAGTAGGATCAAATGAAACTTTTCCTGTCCTGTCATAGCTTACAATTAAAAAGTTACACTTTGAGTAATCTGAGATATATATATATATATATATATATATATATATATATATATATATATATATATATATATATATATATATATATATATATATATATATTATATCTCAGATTACTCAAATTGTAACTTTTTAATTGTAAGCTATGATATATATATATATATATATATATATATATATACATACACACACACACACACATACATACACACAATAAAATGTATTGATTGATTTATTGATTTTGTTTTTACTTATTAGATTGTTTCATAATTTGTATAAATATTTTATATATTTCTATACTACTTCGACTACTAATAATTACATTAATTGGCTAAATTTGACAAATGTGTGAGAATTATGATGTTCTTAAAGTCTTTAGCCTAACAGCTTTAGTTCTCAATGAGGTCCTTTTCTGTCTCTCTGTGTGCTGCAATTGCGTACGGTCTTGGGCAATATTGATATTTTGGAGAATGTATTTGATTTCCCTTGATACACGACACAATTATACACTTTACCTCATTAAGAGAATATAATGGAATATTCACATTTACCCAGCATAATACTGTATTGATTTTTAACCAAAAGAGAGGACGTTCCCTAAATGTCTGTCTGAGTGTCCATCAGTAGAGTGGAGCTTCATCTCCAAAAAAATCAATAACTTGCTTACATCTCTTTGGAAATGGGGCATTTTCTAAAGAGATACTAAGATGAAATGCATCCACTAGTGGCTGCATAAGGGACAAAGAAGACATCGATACAGTGTATGGACAGCTTGACTGAGATGAAAAGGGGACCAGAACCTTTGATGGAAATGGTCATTGGAAAATGGATAGACTGAGTGCAGTGGACTGGAATAGAAAGCTGGGGTCTTGAGGCAGTTTTTTTTTTTTTGGGGGGGGGGGGGGGGGGGGTTGTCACATGATTAACTGAAAATCCCTTCTCTCATTTGGAAAGATCCGGAAAAAAAAAAAAAAAAAAAAACTTAATTATTCACCACTATTGATTACTAAATCAAAAAAGACAAAATTATAGAAAATCGCTGAATCATCAGTTGCTATTACATTTTGTGATAGTGATGAAAATAAACGCTTAAAATATTTGAAATATTTTTTTAAAATAATAAAATATTCCAATCAATTATTTAAATATTACGTTATTATAAAATAATATTTATAATACTGATAATGATTAAATATCATTGCATACACTATTAGAAGGGGCGGTAGTAGTAAATATAAATTGAATTTAATAGTTTTTACTTATATTTATATATATGCATTGTTTATAAGTCACTTATCTTTAATTACTGAGGTACTTTGTGTCATTGTAGCTTTTTTTATATATCTGTAATAACTAATTATTTAAATATTACACTATTTTGTTTATTAATTATTGTTTATAATATCAGTAATGAATACATATTAATATTATTGTTGTTGATTATTAAAAATTCAATGTTTTTCCTTCTTTGTCTTTTCAGCACAATACCACATACTCTCCTCGTTTGCTCTGTCTTTGAATCGTTGCGCGCTGCTTCTAAGTTTTTTTGTCTTTTTTTTATCGCATCATGACTAAAGATCACCATTAACGTTTTTTTCAGAAGAATGGCTCATTGGATTGAGCTCTCATGAAACATTCAGCATGCTGCCATGCTCTGACGCATTGAGCACCGCTCTTAATTTGTTGGATGTGGCCTCGCACATCGCAACATGATCCTATTTATTTATTTTGAATTATTTACCATGATCTGCCTCATGTTGGCAGCATGTCGGCAAAAGCTAATTAGCCGAGAACTCTGCCTGTACACAGCTTACTGAAAGCATACAGACTAGCACTAATGCATTAAACAATGAATTAATTCAATATACCTCCTCTGTTTGTTTGTGTGTTAATAACTCTGTGAACTAGTGAAATTAAGTAAATAATTGTTTGTTTTTTTTCAATATTTTGACTATTCAGTTAACTTTTCTTCTTTTATACGTGTCAAATTTAGTGTGAAAGCATACTCATATTCTCTATTTAGTTTTAATGAGCAAAATTCTCTTCTAATTTGAAGATGATTTGAGTCCTAAGGCTATTTGAGGGAAAAATCTTAATATTCCAGCCTTGTTCTTTCTAAATTAGAATTCTCTTAATGTCATTTTAAGTCGGGGAATTAGCAGTCAAACACAGCATTGTGATTGTCAATTAATCATGCATTATGTTCTCATCATCTCTCATGATAGTTGGATTAGTCGCCGCCGACATTCAGATGAGGGGAAATTGCATTTCAGATTTCCTGTACTCAAATCAGCTCGGATTAGCATGTTGATTATATCAGAGCAAGGGAAATATGATTTACACCATTTCAGCCTTGTGGGATTCTGTGAAGACAAAAAAAAAAAAAGTGTTGGTGCGGTTGCTGGTAAAACTTAACATTTATTTGTAAAATATTAAAATACCAACCTACAAATCAAAGTACAAAGTTTATGCTTGGTAACAAATCCTTGTTTTCTATTGAATATTGTATAAAAATGACAGTTTTGAAAGTTATACATGCTATTTGTAATATTTATGAGGGAATTTAGATGAAGGCTTTGTTTGTTTGTTTGTGAATGCAGATGAAAAGACATGTGGGCCACATGAATTTCGCTGCAAGGACAACAACTGCATCCCGGACCACTGGAGGTGTGATGGGCAGAGCGACTGCAGCGACAATTCAGACGAAGAGAACTGCAGTACGTGATTCCTGCATTTAATCTCTTATTTAAGTTGTTCAAAGCTTTTTTTGGTTAAGCACAGTTCAAACAAACTAAAATCCAAATGTTTTGATTTGTAGTGTTTGCATTTTGTTGTTTTTCTAATTGAAGTGATATGTACTGTTTAGTTTAGTTCTGCCGTGTTTAGTTTAGTGTATGTTTGATTGTGCCGTTTGGTTTAGTTTAGTCTAGTTTAGTTGTTTGCTGTTTTGTTTAGTTTTTTCATTGTGCTGTGTTGTTTAGTTTAGATGGATTGGATTAGTTGTTAGTTTCATTGTTTTATTATTTTGTGAAGTTTCATTGTGGTGTACTATTTAGTTTAGTTTGTTTTAGTGTCATTGAGCTGTAGTTAAGTTTATGTGCACTGTGTTTAGTTAGTTTGGTTTGGCTTAGTTTTGTCTAGTTTTGTTTAGTTTCATTGTTGTTTTGATAATTTGTAAAGTTTTGTGTTTTTTTTTTTTTTTAGTTTTGATTCAATGCTGTGTGTTTAGTTTAGTTCACTTGTACTTTGTTGTTTAGTTTGGATTAGTTTTCTATAGTTTCATTGTGTTTTTTTTGTATATTGTTTAGTTAGTTTGGTTTAGTTTAGGTACATTATGCACTGTGTTTAGTTAGTATGGTTGTTTAAGTTTTGTCTAGTTTAGTTTAGTTTAATTGTTTTTGTTAATTTGTAAAGTGTTGTGATAAGTGAATTTGTTGTTGTTGTTTTTAGTTTAGATTAATTGTTGTGTGGTTTAGTTTAGTTTACTTGTACTTTGTTGTTTAGTTTAGTTAGTTTTGATTAGTTTTGTAAAGTTTGTGTTGTTTTTTGTATATTGTTGTGATATATTGTTTAGTTAGTTTGGTTTGGTTTAGGTTCATTATGCTGCATTGTTTAGTTTCATTGTTTTGTTATTTAGTTTAGTGTAACTGTGCTGTGTTTAGTTTAGTTTAGTTTAGCTTGAATTAGTATTGGTTCATTGTGCTGAATTGTGTAGTTTCATTGTACTTTGTTGTTTAGTGAAGTTTTGTTGCGCTGTTTTTTTGTGGTTTTGTTATTTTGTGTTTAGTTTCGTTGGGCTGTGATTTGTTGCTTACTTTAGTTTCTTTATATTTCATTATTTAGTTTCACTGTGCTGTTATGTTTGCAGTAGTTTAGTGTAATGCTATAATCATGCTATAATCATCGTGCTTTGACATTTAAGTACATGCAGCTTTCATATGTTCCTCTTAACACAACTAGACATACAGACACAGCAGGGTTTCACTGAACCGTCTTTTTCTTTTGAAGAGCACATACATAGGTCTCAAACTGTGTCCAAATATACTTCATCACTGTGTGTGTGTGTGTGTGTGGCTGTTGTCTCGAATCTCCATATATATTCCCTATTTTTCCCCTGATGGCTGGGTCATTATATAGGCAAAGTTCTCCACTAGTCAAAGCTCCTAAGGCCCAGTGGATCTCATCACACTTCAACTGTGTCTTCAGCCTCTAGCTTCACACTTTCAAATGAGAGCAAAATACACAGTGAGAATGAGATTGTGTGTTGATTGCTCTGGAAGTTTATGTGTCGCCCAAGTAGTGATTATTTCAATTTCCCTGAAATGCAGACAGGTATTTTGCCTGTCTTTTCAGGATGTTGCTAACCACTGTCCGCTGGAGTGCAGCTCTGTTTTTTGTCAGCCCTGTGACGTTGATTGACAGTTAGCGGAGAAAGTGTCCCAGTGAATGGCAGAATCGATCTCTCACCCTGATCTGCAATTTGGATTTAATGGCAGAGCTGCTGTTGCTCCTGGCATCGGCTCCTGTGATTAACGCCCATGTATGTTGTTTCTCCTCTGTGCTGTAGGCGTGAGCCTGGACCATTTATTTACTAGATTACAGACCCACTGCTATCATTTATTCACAATGTGATCATGATGCAAGTCGGACATGTGCTTGCAGAAGAGAGCACAATGGCATAATTTCCACCTCACTGATACTTTGTTCCTTTCTTTTTCTACTTCCTGTTACACTTTTACTTCCAAATGCTTTTCTTTCCTGTTTTCCATTATTTATTTTTTACTTTACATTTCCTTTGTTTTCCCCTTTCCTTCCCTTTGTTTTATTTTACTTTTCATTTTCTTCCTTTTCCTCCTCTTTCCTCTTCCTCCTGTTCATCATTGTCCCCTTCTTTAGCCCGTTTTCCTTTACTTCCTTTTGCTTTACATTTTCTTTCCTTTGTTTTTACTTTTGCCTTAGTTTGGTTTCCTTTCCTTTTCGTTCCCTTTCCTGTTCCTCTTTTCCATCCCACTCCTCTTCATCCTTCATCCTCCTCTCCTTCCCCTTACCTTTTCCCTGATTTTTCTTTCGTACCTTTTACTTTAAATGTATTTTCCTTTCCTTTCCTTTCCTTTCCTTTCCTTTCCTTTCCTTTCCTTTCCTTTCCTTTCCTTTTTTACCCTACCGTACCCCTTTCTTTTATTTTCCTTTCCTTTCCTTTCCTTTCCTTTCCTTTCCTTTCCTTTCCTTTCCTTCCTTTCCTTTCCTTTCCTTTCCTTTCCTTTCCTTTCCTTCCCTTCCCTTCCCTTCCCTTTCCTTTCCTTTCCTTCCTTTCCCTTCCCTGCGCTACCGTACCCCTTTCCTTTCATTTCCTTTCCTTTCCTTTCCTTCCCTGCCCTATCGTAACCCTTTCCCTTTCCTTTCCCCTTCCCTTCCCCCTTCCCTTCCCTTCCCTTCCCTTCCCTTCCCTTCCCTTCCCTTCCCTGTCCTATCGTACCCCTTCCCCTTCCCTTCCCTTTCCTACCCCTTTCATTTCCTACCCCTTCCCTTCCCTGCCCTACCGTACCCCTTTCCTTTCCTTTCCTTTCCTTTTCTTTCCTTTCCTTTCCTTTCCTGTCCTTTTTTCCAGTTCCCTTCCTTTGTCCTTCCTTTCCCTTGAAAGTAAATCTACTAGTTGGTATTTGTTCGAAACTTTTGAGGTTACACAACATACTCAATCAGTGCCAGTTTTAAAGCAGCTTTTGGCTCGTCATTATTAACTAAAGATCAACAATTGTGCTGAAGGTTTCTCCAGCTGACATGTCAGACTTGTAGATTTTATGAGCTGTTAGTTTGTGTGCTGTTGATTTTCACATTCAGTTCATGCTCCTCTCAGTCTCCCTACCTCCATTTTCCTCTCTCTCATTCTTTCGCTATCAATCTCTCCTTCTCTTTCAATTAAAAGCGAGCTCATGGATCCTTCACTGATCTACTTCACAGCAGACACTAATACAGACGTTATTTATTCAGTATCCGCATGCAGCGTCTCTCTAGAGCCCGTTTTTAACAATCTTAAAGAACACAGGCTACTGAACAGCATTTGTTAGATTCAAGCTTACATTTCAACTAGCAGAAAGTGTCTTTTGTGTACATAAGGGTCTATTTTTGCATGATTTCTCTCTGATAAGAGAGGAAATATGACTCGTGTATCGTCGCCTATTAATCTAGAGATGAATTCCCACTCTGAAATGTGTGTGCGTCCTGCTGTAATATCCTGGTGTATTTGCTTGCTTGCTTAGTGGGAGGGAAACCAGACAGAGGTTCGATTTCTTTTCCTCTGCTGGATTCACCTTGGGAGCCTAACACAGAGACATCACTGGGAGGATAGAAAGGCTCTCATCGGGTCGTGATGTCAGGGAGGATAATCAGTGGAGTGCTGGAGCTGGATGCAGAGAGACTGATAATAGAGTTAGAGAAGTGACACAGCAGCACTCAGTTATTGTGATCGAGGAGATCTGTGCTCCCTCTGTTCATTCTTTCTTTCTTACCGGTTTCTTTTTTACTTTTAATATCTTCGTTCGTTCATTTTGTCTGTATTCTTTAATTTCTGTATTCTCATTTGTTTGTTCATTTGTTTAGTTTTGTGTATTTCTGTATTTCATCATTTTGTTTCTTTCTTTTTTTGTATCTTTCATTTGTTCATACTGTCTGGAGTTTCTTTCTTTAATCTTTCATTTGTTTGTTTTTCTTATTTTTGTTTTGTTTATTTTTTTTATTGTTTGTTCATTTCTTACTACTTTTGATCTTTCCTTAGTTCATTAAGGGCGTCTTTAGTTTGTTTTCTAATTCACTTTTATTTTAAAGATTTTTGTTTTTGTTTTTTTTTCTTCTTTTTTTGTCACTTGTTCTTTCTTTTTTAATTCAGTTTTTAATTCATTTTATCTATCATTTTTCTCATTTTGTTTGCTTGCTTATTTACTGTTCTGTTTGCTATTTTTTCATTCATTTGTTTGCTTGTTTTGCTTGTTCCTTTTTTCTGTATTTCTAATATTATATATTTCAAACACACTTTTTTCTCTCTTTCGTTCTTTCTTTCTGCCTTTATTTAATTTGTTTGCATTTATTTATGTTTGTCTTTTTTCTTTTTTAATACACCTTTTCTGTCTGTTTGTTTGACGTTCAGGTCTTTTTCTCATTTACTTGCACTCATTTTCACATTTTCTCCATTGCATTTCCTAGGCTTCCTGACAGATCTTACTCAGGAAAGTCTGGATTTGTATTTTTTTTTTTTTTTTTTTTTTTTTTTTTGTTCATAGCAATACAAAAAAAAAAATGTTGTTTAGCCATTTGTTTGTTTGTTTTACTGCTGCCAAAAGTTGATCCTGCTTTCAGTATTCCTTGTTTCCAGTAGTAAAATAATTCCAAATTCTGAATCCATCCATTTCTTTCTCTCTCTTCTTTTTTCAGAGCCAGTAACATGCAATTCAAAAAATTTCATTTGTGCCAACGGAGAGTGCATCTCCTCGCGCTTCCGTTGCGACGGCGACTTCGACTGCACTGATAACTCAGATGAGGTTTCAAGTAGCACATTCGTCAATCACACCATTGCTAAACATTGTTCATCTGGTTCCTGTTAAAGTGCTGATATCCCATGCGTGTGTTTCCAGAGAGGCTGTGAGAGCCACTGCTCCGAGGATCAGTTCCAGTGCCTGAATCATCTCTGTATCTCAGTCAAATGGCTCTGTGATGGACAGGAAGACTGCAAAACCGGGGAAGATGAGGCCAACTGCAGCCCTGCCAACACTGCCATGACAGGTTAGCTGCTTTCACACGCTCTTTAAATAATGCAAACCGATCCGGAACCAATCAAAGCTGTTCCCAGACAGCTAGCTTGGCACTCCTATCATCACATGTCACCGAGCAGACACCTTTTATCCAAAGGGAATCACAGGCCTACAACTTCAGAATGATGACTGGAGATCTCTGCGCTGCCTCAAACCCTGCTATGCTGCCTTCATTTAAAACCGCTAAACTACTACCACTTAAAACTAACAGCAAAACGACCCCACATTTGTCATCTTCGGCATTTAAATGTCACCCAAAGAGTTTCGTTCCAGGGAATAGCTTGTTCCTATCTCAGCGTTAGACTCCTTTGAGTCTAAAACACTACTGCTGCTTAAGAACACTTAATACAAGTATAGTACACCTGCAAACACTCCGGCCCAATTTCTGCTTTAAAAGAGGCTGCTATAAAGAAGTGTGTCTTTTTCTGTGGCAAGTATTTATGTGCACCCAGAACGTCTACCTGTATTGCTTTCACTGCATTTACATAAGGATGCAAAATATCATCCTCTCATCTCGCTTTTCATCTATTCCTGCAAAACAGATGGCAAATCCACTTACTCAAGCTGGGTTTTTCAATATTCACTTCCTCTGTGGTATCAATAGCAGCTACGCTCCTCCCCAGAGCATTGACGTCAATATAAAGTCAAGAATTTGAAGTCAGTTTAAGTCAGTATGTATATATTAGTTAATAAATGAAAATGCAATTTAAAGGGAATGAATTTGTTTAAATGTTATGTATTTATTTGTCACTAAAATCCTATAAAATATTACTATTACTCTCTCTCTCTCTTCTCACAAGTAGCAAGTGTGTGGGGAGTGCACTGGCACGGTTGTCCTGTAGCTGACGTTGCATCGTCCAAGTGGCTGCTGCTCACAAAAATATTGCATCGCATTATATATTTATTATTGAACTTTTATCTAAAGCTAAAGAACTCACAAATACTCAAGGACTCAGAATAATGCATGTAATGGATGAACCTCAGCTTCAACTGTTACTTAAACCCCAAGAGACTTGAAGTGCTTCTCATTTTTTTTGGTTTTTACTTTCTTGGCCCTCATCTTGAATATTTCAGCATCGTGTGCTGTGCACTGGGTGTCTGAGTCCATCCACGCCTGCAAAGGCCCAGTGAAGTTTTCTGATCGTAAGACCGCTGGAGATGCATTCAGAAAGCTCTTACACTCTCCCTTTTTTTTTTTTTTTGCTTCTTCCTTGTAAGCCAAGGCTAGTCAGGGGAATTTTACCCTACGATTAATATTAATGTGGCTGAAAACACTTCAAAAAGTGCAGCCAGAGATCTCTCACGACCTCTTGCAGACTGAAACTGCAGCTCTGTGTATTTCACGCTGAGCCGGTCTGCAGCAGGGAGTCACGTGTGCCATACGGATTCTTTCAAGGAGCAAACTGTCCCGGGACATGGAGATTGACTTGTCTTATTATTGGATATGAGAGGATTTTTTGAGGGAAGAATCCTTGTGAGACTTTAATTAATTAGTGAATTCCTTGTGTCTGTGCAGCTCGACCTACGTCATGTGCTCAGAATGAGTATGTTTGTGTTGGAGGAGGCTGTGTGTCGGCCGGCCAACGCTGCGACGGACAGAACGACTGTTCAGATGGATCCGACGAGGTCAGTTGGGGAAAAAAGCATTGGTTTATTACAATAAAGTGTTTACTGGAGAACTGATATACTTTCAAGTACTTTTTAAAGGGATAGTTCACGCATAAATGAAAAATGTTGTCGTTTACTCGCCGTCAGGAAAATCCAAACTTCTTTCTTTTTTTTCTTTTTTTTTACAACAAATAATAATAATAATAATAATAATAATAATAATAATAATAATAATTTGAAGAATATTTCAACTGTTTTATCAGTATAGTGGAGGTCAATGGAGTCCAAAACATTCAAATCACTCCTGTTTTATATTGTGATTAAAACTGTGTGGTTATTATTATTATTATTATTATTATTATTATTATTAGGAGCAGCAGCAACAATATTAGTATTACTTTTTTGAGTGTATATGTTTATAGCTAACCTGCTGTTACTTGTTTAATTAATATATTTAAATAAAAGTCAATAAATAAGTAAATATTTATAATATTTTTTCGAATTAATTTTGAGTACACAGTTATAACTATCTTTTCAGTTAGATAATACATAAATATATAAAATAAATATAATTGAATTTATATTAAATATTAAATTTTGTCTAAATTATAAATAACCCTTCAGTTAGTTAATCAATAATTATATTTTAATAATAATATATATTTATATATATATATATATATATATATATATATATATATATATATATATATATATATATATATATATATATATATATATATATATATATATATATATATATATATATATATATATATATATATATCTTTTTGGAGTGTACACAGTTACAACTAACCTGTCTGTTTATTAATGTAGTTATAATATAATACAGGAAACTATTTCATTAATAATAATAATACATTTAACAATACATTTTATAAAGAAATGTAATGAAAAATGTTATTACATTTTCATAAAAAATAATAATGTTTATTCACCCTCGTTACTCACCCAAACTCAAATGACTTTGTTCAATAAAATGTGATATTTTGAAGTGTTCCTCCTGTTTTCATCAACACAACAGAAGTGAATGGGGCGCAACATGTTCAAGCTCTAAAAAGGACCTAAAAGTAGTGTGAAATTATTCAGGGCGATGACAGGATGCGCTTTTTTGTGTGAACTTTCCCTTTTTAACTCTGCTGCAGCGTTCTCTTGATAACAGCAGGCGGGTTCCTCAAGACTGCGCTCTGTTTTCTCCAGGGACTTTGCTTTAATTACACCCTCACTCATAATGCAGTGTCAACAGTTCAAACCAGTTTGCCTGTCCTAATAAGGCCCATTAAATCAGACCTCTTTTTCAAGGGCCCCTGGAGAGCCAAGGCCACATTTCTTCCATGCGTTATATATAAAAAGCAATTTTAGCTCTAGGAAAAGGTCAAAGGTCATTGCTAAAGAGGACATGCCTCTTCATTTATTGTGTTATTGAAATCAAATCATACCGTGTGTGTGTGTGTGTGTGTGAGCAGGTGGACTGTATCCGGGAGTGTAAGGAGGACGAGTTCCTGTGTCGTAATCGGGCACACTGTGTTCCCTCTCGCTGGAGGTGCGACCGAGTCTTTGACTGCTTGGATCAAAGTGACGAGGACAACTGTGACCAGGGTAAGGCTCCGAAATCTGGGCGATTAATTTTTACTTCCTGGCATGCTTTGCATGGGATCAAGAAAGTAAATGTTGAAATTAAGTTCTATTTTATGCATTTTTGAGTGAAGGGAAAGATTTGTTAGGGTCTAACGTTCAGTAAGTTATATTTAGCATACTATTAGCTAGTACTTAACTGGGATGTGTTCACTTGAGCTACATTGTTTGTTTCAAACGTTAATTGTGTGGAAGAAGGTGGTTATGATGATGATAATTAATTGTTGTTGTTATTATTTATTATTAATAATCATTTATTTTAGTGTACACAGTTACCTTTCAGCTGATGTTTCAATAAATATAATCAAACAATATAAATATCATACAATGTAAAATCAATAATATTATCTAAAATACAATGAATAATAAAATTATTTATAACGGCAATATTTTTTCAAACTGTTCACTCATAATTTATTGTGTGCAGTTGTAACTTAACTGTCAGTTAATTAATTATTTAACACGTATTTTATTATTATAATACAATTAATGGAATCATCATAATTTTTCAAATTATTTTTGAGCGTGCATAAGTATAACTAAACTTTCAGTTACTTAAACATAAGTAAAAAAATGCGTGTGCATATAAATTGTATATATATGTATGCATGTGTATTAGGGCTGGGATAAACAATTATTTTTTAAATGATTAATCTAGCGATTATTTTTTCGATGCATCGATTAATCTAACGATTAATTTTTTCAGACCGATTCGATTTCGATTATCTCCCCATTAATTGACTACTAACAATTTATACATATTGATTTTCATATCTGAATGAAAAAAAAAACATGAATTCCTTAACAATATGCAATATATGTTTTTTGCTCTAAAAATTACAAAATAAAAGACTGACTAAGAATGCATTACTTTGCACTTGTATAGAGATAGCATTCAATAAAACCTTGAAGCCTTGAAAACACATAGCTTACTGAAACAAGCTTACTGAACACATAGGGCCTAGCTTACTGAAAAAAAGTTCTTCTTTCAGATGAAAATAACAAGAACTTGATGGCTAGCATTCAATAAAAAGGTCACCCAAAATACTTGTTTAGGGCAATTGAAAGAATACAGTAACCAATGTAAACTTGAGGGCTTTAAGCTAATACAGAGAGTGCTTTTCCCCAAAAAAAAAAAATAAAAAAATAACAGTGGGAGCCAGCAGCCTGTCATGGAGAAGAAGAAAAAAAACATAGAATGCTCATTGGAAACTTTGGCGTTCCGCCCTTGTGTCTAATGATTTTGGTTAATATGCATGAGGGAGAGGGAGAGAGAGAGAGAGAGAGAGAGAGAGAGAGAGAGAGAGACAGAGAGAGAGAGAGCGAGCAAGACAGCGCTCGTGTAGTTTGAAGACTGTGAGTGCGCGATCGCGCGTGAAACTTTGGTGTTTCCCCTTTTTCTATCGTGTATAATGATTTTGATTAATATGCACAAAGGAGAGAGAGAGCAAGAAGCGCTCGTGTTGTTTGAAGACTGTGAGTGCGCGTGCAGCCGGGGCTCTCTCTTGTACGCGCCCTGTCAGGCGCAACAGTCATTCTATTCTACATCACTCACCGATCAAATAAGGCTTTGACAGCTGCCAAAAAAAAAAAAAGATCAATGCAGAAAACCCCCTGGATTGGTTATATAACGTTGGACAGAATGTTTATCCGGCCATCGCGTATATTCAGCGCACATAAGGTTGACGTTTTGCAAACGTTTTTTAGAGAAATAAAAACAGGTCGACGAATCGATGTGCATATTTTGCGTCGACGTATTTTTTGCGTGTATGTCATCGATGACCTCGACGCGTTGTCCCAGCTCTAATGTGTATATATATATATACGTGTGTGTGTGAGTATGAATATATATATATATATATATATATATACATACATACTCACACACATATTATTATTACTCACACATATGATATTGTTTTTCATACTTTGAGTATACTTTAATAACTAACCTTTCAATTAATTATTTATTTAATAGCATAAAACAATTAAATACAAATAATAAAAAAAAAAATATTAATGCTAGAAGTGGTGGTGTATTTGTTGATTATTATTGTTTTGTTGTTGTTGTGAATGTGTATATATTTAACTAACTTTTACTATACCAAAATACAAAAGTAATTTACTCATAGTGCAAATAGGGCTCTGAGTCATCAACATTTACTAAACTAAGAAAATTAAATAGTTATTTTGTGTTATATTTATTTCTGAAATGTTTCCTGCATGTTATCTTTACTAGAGACCTGTATGTGGTTGTTTAAGAATTCTTTGTTTGCTAGTGTCAGATATAAGGTAAATAGTATGTTAACTAAATGTACCTTTTACATCGGCCGTATAACCCTTATTCTGTGGCATTCGACCCAGAGTGACAAACATGTGCGACAGGATGACATACTTACGCCAGTGGCTTTAAATTTCAGTTTCAACTGTGACAGACTTGAGGGATTTTCACAGACATGATCATCACTAGAATACATTACGGCAGATCAGCCAAATCGTGTGTGGCACAGAGCGGGAAAAATCCCCAGCCTCACGAGGGAAGTCGTTTCCCCAATATTTGTGAAAATTGTCGAGGATGAAAGGTTCTGTGTTGCCGCTTGATATATGACAAGCGAGTACATGAAAGGCCTAATTTCAGTGTTTTGAAAAATTGCGGTTGTTGATATTGTTGTGAAGACAAATCGACAAATCCAGCCGCCCTGCACCTGCGGCTCTTTAGAAGTGCTTGCATCAAAGATAAAGTCCTGTTTCTAAACACATTTATTTATTTATTTATTTAAGATGTCTCTTCAGAGTTCATGTTCCTTTCAGGCGGCCCTGAGTCAGTGAATGAGTATTGATTGGAATAATTTTCTGTACTTCCTGGTGTTTTTTTCCAGAATTGGACACCTTTGGTCTTCGTCGAGTTACTCTAGTCTCGACGGTGATGCCGTTTTGGTTTTACCGATTGAGTAGATCTGGAAAGTTCTGAAAAGTTGCATAAATAATGGATTTATGTAAATATATGAATCTTAATAACATTTTACACATTTTGGTCAAAACAAGGTTCGTTAACCAGATTTGAATAATTTTGAAAGATAATGCGAGTGGTAAAATTCGGAATATTGATGCAGTGGTGTTTGTCCTGGTTGCCAGGGTGATTCTGTGCTAGGGCATTGTTACATAGTTGCTTATAAAACAATTAATCTTCAAAGTCCACTAAAAACCTGTTCTAAAAATAGCATGTGGATTAGTTTTTATATGAGTTTGGTCTTGTTATTAAATAAAATATCAATCAGTCAATGTTTATTATTATCCACATACATCTTTGTTGTTGTTTGCTTTTTTTTTTTGATGTGTAGATAAAATAAATGTAAATATTTATTATCATTTAAATTATATTAGTCCATTCATTTGATTTAATTAATATATTTAAATGTTATTTACATACATGTTATTTCTTTAGTGATTGATTTCCCCCCAAATGTAAATATTTTCATAGTGTAAGGCATAAAAAGCCTAAATGAGAGACCATTTCATTTATGACATTGCTTTTTTGTTTTTGTTTTTATTAACAGATATTTTTTAAACAAGTTTTAAGCGCAGTTTATCTTTGATCTTAAGGGCGGTCATTTGTGGGTCTTGCATTTGCACCCTTCTGCCGTGCTTTGGTCCAGCATCGGGGATCAGTCTTCTTTTATTCAGGAAAACTTTGGGATATTAATATCCATTTCTGTCAAACACCTCCTAAAAATTCTCCCGCTCAAACCTGATGACAAAGATAGAGGGATCAGGGTGATAAAAGCAGGATGCATTTTCAAAAAAAAAAAAAAAATAGCAATGCTTTTAGTCTACCAGCCTCTATAAGCTGGTATAAAACATGCTTTCTGAACTCCGATCCAAACTTAGTCCTATAAAAGCCACCACAAAAACTCATCTCAGGTCATTTTATAGGTTCAAATCATTCTTATTTTCCCCGGCTGATGCTTTTGCTTTGACAATCTCTGTAATGCTTGTGCATTACTGTACCTGAGGAACTAAATAGGCTCCATAAATTTCATCATCAGGGTTTATAGAATGTTTTGACGCTTGTTGTTAAAGGAAGTAAAAGTGTCTTTTCAGCTGATGGTGATTAAAAGCATCTCAGTGCCAGCTGGGGTTTATTTATTTATTTATTTAAAATGTCTTTGAAATAAATCTTTATAAATAACATGAATGGTTAGATGTCTTATAGAAATCTGTATGAATGCACTGCTCCAGATACAAGCCATTTTAAAAATTACAGGTTATATTCATGTGAAAATAACATGGGAACTCATTCAGATATTTAATTTAAAAATAATTCATATTTATAAAAAAAAAAAATAATACTAAAAATACCGTAAAAAAAAAAAGTGCAAGGTTCCAGATAGGATATAGTTTATTAAATTCAAATCCTTTCACAAGTAATTTAATTATATGTTAAAAAAAAAAACTTTCCCTGAAATAAGGTGCAAATTAGTGTCCTGTTATTTTTTATTGAGACAGCGAGAGCCCAGATCTCATGTTCTTTGAAGTGAGAATTATTGCATATATTAAACTCTTACATAAAATTAGCAGATTTAAAAATCAAATGTCCATAAAACTGCAAACTGCAAATTATAAAAAAAATAATTTGAATACTGTTTGTAACATGGTGATTTGTTAAACTTGTTCATTTGTACATGTGTTGTAGTATTAAAATAAAGTCAAATCTTTTGTTTGCAGGGTCGTTGGCGTGCCGTGCAGATGAGTTTGTTTGCAACAACACGCTGTGTAAGCTGCTGGTCTGGCTGTGTGATGGTGAGGATGACTGCGGAGACAACTCTGATGAAGATTCAGACATGTGCGGTACGTTTATGCCTAGTTAGCTTGGTTTGATTCTTTTCCATTGAAGTCACACCGTTTAAAAAACAATTAATTTTGTTTATTTTTTATATTTTCCTTTGATGTCGTTGTTTTTGTGTGTGTGTGTTTGCACTTTGTTTTAGTTTTGATTTATTTGCATATTTATTTTTGTTTGCTTCAGTTGTTTTATTTATTGTAATTACTTTTTTAATATTTATTACTTATTGAACTTAAAACGTCTGTTTATTTTTTTTTTTCACAATTGTTTTCCCACTCATGTGAGAACCAGTCAAATCAATACAGTACAACAATACAATACTTTGACCATCCTGAGCACCTTATTTAACGTGGCACTGTACACATGATCTGCACTAAACAGTGATTTTTCAATTCACTTTACGAACATTCGAACCGATATAAACCACAAAAAGGCAGAAGATAACTTCTATAAAGGAAGAACAAGGTTATGATTCCTATACGTGTGTGTGTTTTGGCCTGTAGGAAAGTTGCCATGTCCTCCAAACAGACCGTTCCGCTGCAGGAACGACAGAGTATGTTTGCGGACCGAACAAATCTGCAACGCAGTGAATGACTGTGGCGACAATTCAGACGAAGTTGACTGTGGTGAGTTGAGAATCTCAATTCCTTTGGTGTGTTTTTTTGTCTTTTTCTTTCCCTCTTAACCATACCTCTTTCTTTTCTCTAGTGGATGTGGTCAAAAGGCCGAGGCCATGTGGGAAGTCTGAATTCTCCTGTGCCGATCACCGCTGCATCCCGGCCGAGCTGCAGTGCGACTTCTTTGATGATTGCGAAGACGGTGGATCGGATGAGCGTGACTGCAAGGCATGTAAGTGTACAGTACATCCTTCCGTGACCCTCAATCCCTCGCATGATCCGTTTATGTATTTTATGTATTTTTTACCCTGTGGGTCATAGATACGACAGACGGTGCATGTCGAGAACGGGCCGACTTGTGTGGAGACGACGCTTTTTGCAACCATACAAAAACATTCTCAGTCTGCCAATGCAAAGTCGGATTTCAAAGGAACCAGAAGAACAAGCAATGTGAAGGTACAGAATTTGTGACAATTTCTTGCTTTCAGGAAAAGAAACTTGTCAAAAAATCTGATAATTTACAACAATGCTAAGGTTATATATCAAATATTTAGTATTAATGGTGTAAAATTTGAATATTAGTTAATGTAGGTACATTTTAGTCCTGGTACTGTGCTGTATTTTCTTGTCTTGGGAGATTTGAGATTTACTGTTGTAGATTAAATGGAACAAGGTACATCAATATGAATAGCTGTCTTTTACTGTTGAATTCTGTGTAGCTCTGTGGCTCGAGAGATTTTCTGCCGTGTATCGAAGCATGCAGAGCGTTTTGAAGTTTGAAGTTATTTCTAACGGGTCAATTTTTCTTTTTATCATCAAGGTTCTCAGACATGATTCAAAGATTTATCAAGTGTAAGACGTTTCCACTTCAGTTTTAAACAAGAGCTGATTTGTGATATAATAAATCATTCTGTAAAAGCCGTACATATGTATTGTTACCTATTATTTATTACCGAATACTTTTGGTGAAATATTTAGCTTGAAACATGAATGGGTGCTATTTTTCATTCAAATAAATGACATTTGGTTTGGTATTTTGTGATATAGTGTAAAGACACAATGCAAATACTTGCCCCCCCAGCACATCCCCAGTGGTTGCTTTGCTTTTGTACAATGCCCACAATGCAAAAGTCTCTTTGTATTCAGTTCCAGCACTGTTATTAAACTAGTGGAGGTATGTCAGCGGTCGCTTCAGGGTCATCTCACTGAAAATAACAAGAAGTCCAGAAAGCAGCAGATGCTGAACGCAGATAGCAGAGATTCAGCTGAAATTCCAAACAGAGTGTCATCCCTGCAGCACTTGTTAAAAATGACACTGGAGAGTGTGTGGGAGAGGCTGATGGATGGACGTGTTCCTCTCTTTCCTCAGAGGTAAACGAGTGTCTGCGGTTTGGAAGCTGCTCGCAGTACTGCACCAACACCAAGGGCTCATACAAGTGCACTTGTGACCGCAACTTCAAGGAGATCAATGGGGAATGCATCACAAAGGGTAAAAGATATTGTTTAATATAAATATACATCAAAAGGATTTGGTTTTCTGGCATTCTGTTAAATTTTTATAAAAGTAAAAAGTTTTAGGCTGATTTTAGTTGCTCCCCCTGATGCAAAACACTTCAGGTTTCAAGCTAACGTTTGATTTGGTTGTTTTCAAGTTTTTTTTTATTGCTTTACTTTTACTTTTTGTTTGATTTATATGTATTGTTTTCTTTTGGGGGCTGTTTTATTTTTTTTAATTTAGTTTGCTTTTGGCTTAGTTCGTGTTTTTTATGTTTTGTTTTTGTTTTGTCACTTTTTTGCACTGTATTTGGTTTTGATCTTTGCTTTTTTTTTGTGGTGATTTGGCTTTGTTTTCACTGTTTTGTTTTTCTTCTCTCTCTCTCTCTCTCTCTCTTTGTTTGTTTTATTTTTTTCTGTTTTTATTTTGCTTTGCTTTTATTATTTTGTTTTGCATATTGTCATGGGTTTTTCTTTGTTTTCTCATATTTTATTTTGTTTCACTTTTTGTTTTATCTGGGGTTTTTTTTCATTATTTGCTTTATTTGTCTGCTTACTATTTTTTTATTATTTGTTTATTTTATTATTTTCTTTTCTTTTTTTTTTTTGCTTTGATTTTATTTTAATTATTTGTTTTGTTTTGTTTATTTAATTTGTTTCACACATGTACACCTGTGGTCAGGACCAGAAGATCAGATCCTCTACGTGGCCAACGACACAGAAATCCGCAGTTTTGTGTATCCTTACAACCAGTCTCATGGACATACTCAGCTGGCCCGAATCTCAGATAGCGCTCGCATCATTGGCATGGACGCGCTATTTCACCATCACAAGTTTTTGTGGGCCACTCAGTTTAACCCCGGAGGAATATTTTATAAAGACCTGCAGGACAGGAGTCCAGTCACGTCAAACAGTGGAGTCATAGTAAGTTAAAAACTATTAATACAGATTTGGGCAGTTCTCACATTTTTTAACATGTCTTTCAAATTCTCTTTTTCCCTCATGAACCCTCAGAAATTAGCATGGTAACATACCTAAGGTGGTTTTTACATTTCTCTACGCTCTATATTTGCAGTGTCCAGACTTCCGGAGGCCCAGGGACATCTCGGCTGACTGGGTAACGGGGAACCTGTACTGGACGGATCACTCCCGGATGCACTGGTTCAGCTACTACACGGCACACTGGCGCCGACTTCGCTATTCCATTAACGTGGGACAGCTGGGGGGTCCCAACTGCACCCGGCTCATCACAGACATTGACGGGGAACCTTTCGCTATTACCGTTAACCCTGTACGGGGGTAGGTGTCCAGATTTGAGGGCTGACTGTTAAATCAGGCAGCATGTGTTTAATGTTCTCCATCGTTCTTTAGGATGATGTACTGGACCGTGATTGGTGACCACTCCCACATTGAAGAGGCCGCCATGGATGGGTCCTTGCGTCGCATTTTATTGGAGAGGAACTTGCGTAGACCGACGGGTGAGATGCCAGTCAGATCCCATTTATTCAGAACATTTATTTGAATTAATTATTGATAGTTTGTTCAAGAGAAATATGACAGTTGTGTGTGTGAATTACCTGCGTCTTTGCATCTCTCTTTACAAACAATGAAGTTGTGAGTTCAGTTACTTAAACATTGATTTTATCTCCACGTTGCTGAGGAATATAATTCAGTGATCCAGTATCTAAGCCATTTTATTGATAAAAGTCGCTCCTGTGTTTGTGTAGATTTATAAATGATTTTCCTTACAAATCTGATGAAATGGTGCACGTTATGTTCCCAGATGAAAGTTATAATAAACCTAAACTCACAGCAATATGCAGAGATTGAGAGCCACTCTGAGATGCACTTATAAATAATTAAAGCACATATATTAAACCGGCATTGCCTATATTTATTGAATTGAATTATAGCGTGTGAATTCACTATAGCAAAATGCTTTATTATAATTTTTAAATGAGTTTAATATATCATGCAACCTTGGAAGGTGGTCTAATAAGGATTTTCATCTGTGAAATGTGCCACTTCCGGTATTTTGCTGATTACTTAACATGGGCAAAATGCAATTGACTAGTCGAATTGAATCTTGACTGCCCTTATATGTGTGTGTGTGTGTGTGTGTGTATATATATATATATATATATATATATATATATATATATATATATATATATATATATATATATATATATATATATACAATAATTGTTTTAATGTTTTATATTCATATTATATATTTAAAATATTAATATGATTGGATTGGATTGTAATAAAGTTTATAATATAATTGTCTATAACTTTTTAGGAATTGCAATTGATTATTACAACCAGCGGCTGTACTGGTCAGACTCCGAGCTGTCTCAGATCGGGAGCGTGCGGTTCGATGGCTCCGATTCTCTGGTGGCTGCTGGCAGTCATGATGGTGAGTTTGCATGTGTTGGAAATTGTACAATATTCAGAATCAACCTCCAGTTTTTTATCATGGAGAAAAAAAAGAAGAAAGAAAAAAAACACACCCAAACATCTTCAGCTAAGGCCAGCTATTGATTCCAACATTTGAAGAGCTGCAAAAGCGAAGCATAATGTAGTTTATATAAACTCACCAGATTTCCATTTCGATTGCCTCTCAGACTGTGATTGGAAAAATGCTGTTTTTGGGAAAGCATCAAAGTTGAAGATGAATTTGAATCCAAAACTCTTGCAAAACCTAGTTAACTGTCTGCTGCCGACATAGCTGCTTTCTAAGCCAGATTAGTAGGAAGTGTCTGATTTTGCAACAACTGCATCCATGAGACAATCAACACACTACTGGACTATAGGGATAATCATTTTTTGTCAAAATAATCAAATGTTTGGGCACATTTATATATATAAAAAAAGAATATTTGGTTATTTAAATGATGTTTAACGGGGATGACGTATTTTTTTTAATCAAGTTTTGTTGTAAGTCTACAACAACATAACCGAATATAGTAAGGTTTATATATATATATATATATATATATATATATATATATATATATATATATATATATATATTGAACAGAGCAGTGGACAGCCATTTTTGCTGCATCGCCTGGGGAGCATTTGGGGGTTCTCTTCTCAGTCATGGTTTTGAGGGTGGAAAAGAGCACTCTATGGAGTCAATATAACATATACGGAAAAAAATTATAAAATAAAAAGAAACGATCCACTCGAAAGTCTCTGCTCATCTTGACAGGACCTGGATCAGTGAGCTGCGTCTCGGGACGATGATGTCACTTCCAGGGAGGCATGTTGTACACGCCCCCGTCCCTTGACTCCACCCCCACGTCAAAACAGTGCCAAAAAGAGAGACGCGCTGAAAAGCGGAGCGCAAAGAGAAAATGTTAGGCGTTATATTGACTCCATAGCACTCTTTTCATTCTCTCCCATAAACTACAATCTGCTGGTATCGAGACCTTCGTTTTACAAATCCAACTCTCTAACCATTAGGCCACAAACGCACCGTATACACAACTGTGTGTGAATGTGTGTGTGAAAAAAAAAAAAATCTGCATTATTATTACAGAGCAGAACATACATAAACTCGAGTCAGCCTATTGTTTATTATGTTTATATTGTTTCACATGCTAATTTTGAGAGAAAAAAAAAAGTCCACATGCTTGGATGAAAGTTGGCTCCTCAGTCTGAATATGAACGTCTGCCGACACAGATGCTCCAGAGACACAAAGACAGCGCTGTGCTAAGTTTCTTTCAGCACTTTGTGTTTTCTGTCCCTCGAGGGAACTTGAAGGAAGCACATGTCATTATAATATCATTAGATAAGCTCTCTTCTCCTCTCATTCGGGGTACAGCTCCACTGTAACAAACAATCAGGTGTCGTTTTGTGCCGCGTTATGTTTAACAGTAACAGACCAGCGTGTAAAACTCTTGGACGTATTTTAATGAGTCTTTGCAGCGATCTTTACATAATTCATATACTTTTGAAAACTCCGAACAAACGCATCTTTGTTTCCAGGCTGAACGTTAGAGAACGCGACACACGTCTCCAGGAAATCCTGTATAATTCAACCAATCCAGTGACGACCTTGAAACTCCTGAAGTGTTTCCAATTTGGTGTGTTTTATGCATCAGACGTTCAGCCGACAATCCGTGGGAGTGACGTCTGAGACTATATTCACAGACACTAGAGCTTTGTTATTTTTATTTTTAACCTAGAAATGCTCGCCATCTGTGTAATTCATAAACAGACCTTTATTACTTCTGAAAACATAAAAAAATTACGACATGGCTGCAATCTCTATGAATACAGACAGAGACAATGGTTACTTACGTGCTCTGTGTGCAGGCTACTCACTAGGTTTTGGAACAGAGTTGTTTTTGTTTTTATTTCAATTCTGGGCCTCAGATATTTGAACATTGTTTATTCTGAGTTGGAGAGGGATTGTGTTTTTCTACTCCGTGACATTTTCAAATAACGTTCCTCTTGTTTTTGCATTATTGAATCTGTCGTACGTGAAATACATTCAGTGCGAATGAAGGACGCCTCGTTTGGTTTTGTTACAGGAATTTCTCACCCCTTCCGAATTGATCTGTTCGAGGACTACATCTACGGGGTCGGCATGAAACACGACGTCTTCAGGGTTCATAAATATGGGAAGCTGCCTGCCGAAAAGCTCAGTCTGGGCGTGGAGAGAGCGTCCAGCATCCTGGTCTTCCATCGGTACAAACAACAGGAGGGTGAGTCTTAAAACGGGTCTCAATCGACAAGGTTGATTTAAAGGGTTAGTTTACTCACAAATGAGAATCCGGTCACAGTCTACTCACCCTCATGTCATTCCAAAACCTTTTGACTTAGTTTTTCCTTGAAAAACACAAACTAAGGTTCTGTTTTCCATGAAGATGAAAAGGTTTAATGTAATGTAAAAAATAAAAAATATGTTTAGAGGGACATCAGAGTGATTATATGATGACAGAAGTTAATTTTTTTTGATCAAATGTTCCTTTAAAACCATTATGGTTGTGCAATCTTCCCGATGACCGTTCCAGCATAAGATTTCTTGGCAGTAGTCAGAGTTTAATTTCATGTTTGAATTGTTGAAATCTGATTGGACTTTTTGTCCACGGCCAGCTAGAGCTTATTACAATCACATATTACTGTCAGATGTGTTTATAATGCAATTACCATCTCTAATAAGATGGATGAAATGTTGCATTTTGTTAGATTTTCAGAAAAGCAGTTGGAAACGTGAAGTCTCCAATGTTTTGAAGCCATGAAATCAAAATTGGGCTCTGCTTCTATTCTGAATGAATGATTCTAGTGTTATTTTGCAGTTTGTAAGCACACAATAAAAATAAAATAAAACAAAAACCTTTGTAATCCTTTAAATGTTTCATATTTGAATATTTTAGTGCATTTATATATATAAATAATATTAAATATTTATATTTAGCCGTAGATTTATTGTTATATAAATATGAAATAGTCAAAAGTGCTTTTTGTTATTTTCTATGTTTTTATAAAGAAACTGATTTGTTGGCAAAAAAAAAAAAAAAAAAAAAAAAAAAAAATATATATATATATATATATATATATATATATATATATATATATATATATATATATATATATATATATATATATAGGAAAAGATATATACATATATATATATATATATATATATATATATATATATATATATATATATATATATATATATATATATATATATATATATGTATATTCGAAATGTATCTTTTTTTTATCAGTTTTCTCTGCTCTGACAGCAGGTGAGGATTTATATTATGGAGTCGTTTTAGATTATTTCCATCTTTTGCGACCGGTGTGTCCCTGCTCCCATTTATCCTTTAGTCTCTTTATGTGTGTTTTTCTTCCTCTTCCTTCCATTAGGTTTCTTTCACTGTACTCTCTTCTGTTATCTTCTGCTGATCTCTCTGTCCGTTATAAAGAAGGAGGGATGGAGGGATCTTAGCCTGTGTTGTTTGTCTTTGTGCAACTGTAATGGGAAGTGTCATTGCTCCCTGATGTGCTTTTACACTGGAAAGCTTTATTAAAGATGCTCTTCAAAACAACCTGAAAAAGCCAAAATGAAAAGACAAACAAATAATATATCTCACATACACACATTACACCACCAACTAAAAGCTTTTAGATAGATAGTTTGTTATATGCTAGGATAAATGTATCTTTCTAGTGAACATTATTCTGGTGGTATGAAAGACACAATGTTCTGCACTTTTGTAGTATAACATTTCTCGGATCTCCAAATTTTTTATTTTTTTTATTTTATGGTATTGTTTTTTTTTAAAACCATTTTTACACTTCAAACAAAGTTCGTTATTGTTCTTTGTTTGGGGGGAAAAAAAGAAGTACGAAAAGGCTGAGCAAAGTTATAATGTTTCCAAACATTCCAAGATTGACGTAAACGTGTTGCGACGATCACGCGTATGCCCTAAATGCAACAACTAAAAAAAGGAGAACTGCAGGCAAACTAGGTGTGAGACGGGCATCAATGGTCAGAATATTGTAGTCAAAAAAATAATGATTAGCAGCTGTTCAGAGTCAAGTATCATGTTTGCAAAACAAAAGAACCATAACATTTCCATAATCAATCTTTTATGGGAAGTGTGAATGGCTCATAGTCTGAAAACTTTAGCATGATGTCGAAAAAAAAATATTGCAGTCAGTGTTCATTTATTTTATTAAACTGGACAAATTGTTACACCTTTTTATGTTTTATGTGGTGTCTTGCTTTACTTTCGATAAAAACAAAGGTTTGTTATTGTATGTTCATTTGGCATTTCATTTTTGTATACCCTTTAAATTTGCTTATTGAAGAACAACAGTAGCAGCATCAGAGGACTTGGAATCTTATTTCTTTACTCTTTCCTTTCATGGCTTTGGAAAACTTGTCTCGGATTTTTCTCTGTGTTGCTTTTTGCACACCTCCTGGTCATCGACCTGGTCAACTCCTGGCCATACAATTTATTACTAGGAATTAAACACTTAATCTTAGTCTCTCTGCAAGCAATTGTACAGGTGTGGATATATTTGTGCCATCTCAGCTATTGGAATCAAAAAAGGTCTAGGTTTAGAACACACCCACCGACTGTGTATCTGCCACGGACCAATTGAAGCTCAAAAGTGTTTAGGAGCCATAACAAACTCCCCTAGAAAGTTTACTTTGGTCGGCTGTTTTGAACTACCGAAAGGAACTCACTTTCTTATAATAAAATAAAACAAAGCAAAGTGTCTTATAATTGATTATACTACACAGCTTTATACAACAGTAGTTGTCCGCGACAAAAAATATTGATCACTCTAAAAAAACTCTACACATCCCTTTATATGTTCACTCTCTCTTCTCTTCCTCTCTCTTTCTCAGTGTCCAATCCATGTGCAAAGATGAATTGTGCTTTCCTTTGCCTCCTGAACCCCAGCGGGGCCAGATGTGTGTGTCCTGAGGGGAAAATTCTGCTGAACAGGACCTGCACGGACACCAACATCTCAGGTACATCTGTCAAAACGCGCTCGGCAGGATGCTCTTACATCACTAACAGAGTGCCAGCGCGACCCCGGGAGGCCCTGGCATGTCAAACTCCAATGTTTCACCTGAGTGATTTTGACTGAAGTGTTTACTATTCTCGGCCCTTTGCCCACACGCGCAATCCTGAAGCCCACGTGCTACAAAAGACAGCGATCGTGTTGATAGCATTGATTCAGTCCGAGGGGACGGGAAACTTATGTATCCAACATCCATCTTAGCAACCACCCAGTGCACCCTAGCAACGAAAATTGGATGTACACTTGAAGCATACAATATTTAATGGACGGTATATTTTTCTTTCTTTCTTTCTGAAATGTATCAATATACAACAAATTTAATAACAAGTTCCACAGAAATTTTACGTTCAGTCAATTTCTGGCGTCGAAGTGTAGTGAACTAGTTTTATAGTCCAGTCAAATGTTTTAATTGCTCAAACGTTAAGAAGAATACAGCAATTTATGTCAATGTAACGTTTAACCTTCACAATCATCATGAAGATGGAGGCGGGAACCGGCAGACAACCAAATGAAACTTTAATTACAAAATAAAGACAAAACAGCGCATCAGCCCCTCACGGACGACTGATGCGCACAAATAAAAACCATATACAAAATAAAGTCCAGGCCTGGTCCTCTCTCGTCCGTCACTGTCGTCGCTCCGGTTTTATATCCCTCCATCTCCTCCATGGGACTCGAGCAGGTGTCGCTCATTCACACCACCGGCCTCGCTCCTGTTCCCACGTCTCTCGGCACCGCCCCACTCGTCACAGTCAATTAAAATGTAACCGTGCACTCTGTGCTGTATATATTACCTCAACTAAGATTTATTATTTGGGCATCCTAAGAAATTGCTGGGGAACTGCATAGACTTATATTTTTACAGTTAATATATATAATGATTACCTGGTGTTTATCGAGCGCTAAAAACACACTTTACAACACATAATAGCCTTTATTTAATAACAAGCTAAAAATGTTCTTACAAACTAGACATAGGAAATTAAGAAAAAATGTCACCTGCGTCACCTGAGTAAATTAACAGCAACTTTTCATTTGTGGGCAAACTATCCCTTTAAAGCTCCAGTTGACAAACATTACATCTGTAAAACAACTGCAAAATTCAGTTGCGCAATGATCTAGGTAAAAAACTAAACAAGCTAAGCAAAATGTTAGCAAATAAACTTTTACAAATATTATTACAGATCACATTTAAATCTTTAAAATGAGGCAGAAGTAAAAAAAAGGTGTTACAGTATACAGTTTAAAATCAAATTGTCACCTTTATTTACATAGCGCTTTATATAATACTGGTTGTGGCAAAGCAGCTTTACAGAGTCAAAAAGGAAAATTAACAAGTCATTTTTCCAACTAAAGTCAGTTCATCTGTGATTCAGTGTTGGCATCATCCAGTTTAGCTCTCTTCCAGCAATGTCTGTGCAATCATTTACACACATTACCTGGAATGAAAACAATAAACTAGTCTTAAAAGTACACACAGAATGTAGTTGCAGTGGAGCAGTCTGGTCATGTGCCAGTGTTTGGTGCCATGAAATAACTGACTGAGTTGCATCTAAAATCTTGCAATGAAAACATAGAACCAATGAAACCTTTAGCCACACCCTGATGGAGACAGAAAAGCTCATTTTAAGTTTTAAAAATGAAATGAGGCCTTTTAAATTATTTACAATGTATTGATATCAGTTAATAAAAAATTATATGAAACAGAAGTTGCAACCTTTTTTTGGGCACAAATCCATCCCTCAATCCATTTCACAACAGGGAGCATTGATGTTGACTGGATTTGTAATAGAACATGTACATTGCATGTTATAGGACTTAGTTACCTAAAATAGCATAAAAAATAATATCAAAATATAACAGTCCTGCCTGTTGTTGATAAATGGTGATGTTTTACAAATTGACTGATCAGTTGTCCCAGTTGTTTTTTTGTTTTGTTTTTTCCCAGTGCAGGGACTCGTGTGCACGATCTACTGATTCACTACCTATGGAACTGACTGAGATGCTTTGAACGGCCTTGTGAAACGATTCAGTTGTTCATTTTCATTCGGAACGTCAAACTTCTCTTCCGAAGTGCCATTCACGAGAACAGAAACATTGTGTAATCCGCAACTTTTGAAAAGAGCAACATTTCACAGTGGCTTGTTGTTAGTCACGTTTAATGTCATCTTTTTACTTCACGGGACAATTGCAAAAGTTTCACCCAAAATCTAGTTATTGGGTGAACTAAATCTTTATTGTTGGCTGGATTAATTTTTTTTAGTTCAGTTAAACATTGGCATTCTGAATGTTGACTGGATTTAAAATTAAGCATTAATTGAATGTTTTAAAACAAATTTGTGCAGACTTAATAAAATGTCTTCTCAACTTAGCCCAAGCAATAGAATTAGTTCAAATTAAATATAATTGCCCTTCCAACATTTTGTAAATTTGATTTTTTTACAGTAAAGAAACAAGCAGAATGTGTATATATATATATATATATATATATATATATTTATATTTATATTTATATGTATGTGTATATATATATATATATATGTATATGTATATGTGTATATATATATATATATATATATATATATATATATATATATATATATATATATACATTCTGCTTGTTTCTTTACTGTAAAAAGTCCAATTAAGATCGATATATATAAACACATGATTAATAAATGAAATTAAATGATATGACTGGTCAAAGAAATCCCATATAAAATCATGCAACATGCAGACACATATTTTCAATCATCGAATAATTTACTAATTGACTGATCTAAATAAACTTAAAAAAATAAGTAAACAAACAAATGAAAAAAAATTAAGTTTTTCTAAAAATTTCCAGCAAACTTTCTGCATTGCTATATTGTGTATCAATTAATGTAATCTGGACTATACATTCCTCAAAGTCTTTATTTATTTTTAATTTGTGGCAAATAAATTATTTTAAATCCAATTATTTTAAATAAAACCATTTTAATAATAATAATATAAAAAACTAGTTTGTCAGTTTTTTTAGTCCTTTTCAGTCCCTATATACAGATTTTAATAAGCAACTAAATACATGTAAACATGTCCTTACTAATTATAATAAGCTAAAGTGAGGAATTTACGTTTTAGGAGATCTTTGTCGCCCGACCTGTGAGAACGGAGGTCGTTGTATCACCAATGAACGAGGGGAGTCGCGCTGCTTCTGTTGGCCGAACTATTCTGGGGAGCGATGTGAAATTAGCCACTGTAAGGACTTCTGCCTCAACGGAGGCACTTGCACAGGATCTCCACTAGGTAGGCGCTGTTTCCCATCTGTAAACTAAACATTGTTTGTATTGTCAATATTTTTCTGCTTCCATTCTACTACTATTTCATCTCAAGTATGTTTTTCATTCTGTGGTAAACAAGTACAATAGCTATTTAGAAAAAAAAAAAAATGTGTTAGTTGCAAAATTGTTATGTAATAGTTGAGTAATTGACAAACACTGACAAGTACTAAAAAAGTACTAATTTGTATTAAAAAATAAATATAAATTATTGTACACATTAACTTTGAATTGTTTCTAGACGGGGTTGTGTCATTTTGTTTAAAAAATGTAGTAATTTCAATTTCATGATCAAAGTCTTGTTCTGTGCAGAAATGTTGAGAAAACAATCAGGTACGAACAGGGTTTTCTTGACACCCCTCGTCTGCTCTCAGAATTCAATGTTGGCCACAGGCAGACATCTGATTCAGGAGGGATTTCTCAGTTTTTTTGCTAACTGTCTGTTCAGTGAAGAAATACAACAGAAATATGTAGCACCTGTGTTGCTTTGACTTGTTTCAGGTCAACCTGAGTTCTCTGAATAGAGTGAAATGATAAACAAGCAATGAGATTTATTATTACAAGCATCGAATTACCAGGATTTGCTGAGGGTGGGCATCTTTCTTATAGATGTTAGACTCAGGAATAACAGTTTCTTGGGCAATAAACCACAAAAAAGACTATTCTTTCATCATTTTCTCACCCTCTTGTTCAAAACCTTGTGCGGATCATGAAAGGAAACTTTTAGCGGAAAATTCACGTTTCTCTTTACCATACATGAAAGTAAATTGTGACCCAGATTTGCAGACAAAATTCTATATAGAAACGATTCTTATTTGTTTTATTGTAAATAACTCTTGTGTTCCAGTTAAAAAAGAAATGGGTCTCGAACATCATGATTGTGAGTAAGTGATAACAGGATTTCCGACTGACTGAATGACTGCATGCCCATGGAATTCAGTGTTGTGGACCGAAAATTAGATAGTTGGTAATTGTTCCAATTAACGAGCGGTATTGAAATTCCCCCGACGCATGAACGCCAACTGCCGACAGCCTGTTTCCCAAAAGTGCGCCGTCATGTTCACTCACTATCTGTTTGTTATTGGCTCTTCAAGCACATGAGAAGACACCAGACGCTCCTTTGCCTGTTTGTTTTCGTAACCTCTATGAAAAATATATCACTGCGAAAGCTTCAGGAAGGTGTTGTGTGAGTCACCACTCCCTGTTTAGCCTTCTTATTCTGAAAGGGTATTTTGGCAGGAGCCAAAGGCTGGATGGAAATCAATTGGAGTGGTTTAGCATCTGAGAAACAGTCAGGAATGGTTTCTGCTGGCGTCTTTGCGTTAGAACTGTCATTCGCACCAGCTGGCAGATGGACCACCAACAGAAGAACTGAAAATCCCTTGGCTTTGAGTGTGTTGAACGTGCAAAATCAATGCCCAACAGATGTACTGTCACGTAAATCCCCGCTAGAACGCTGTGACTGTCACAGTAACTCAAATAATCATGTTCTGTTGGCTAAGAAAGCAAAGACTAGCATAGATCGCTGTGATTTATGCGATTAGTAGGCACATTAAGTACTGTACTGTTGAGGATATTATTACTTTATTATTATTATGATTTTCTTTTCTTTTTTTTTCTTCTTTTTTTTTTTGTATCAGTAAGTGCCTGTGTATTTTATTCCCTCACAGGCAGTTATTTTAGTATTAAACATTACCATTTAAAAGTTTCAGTAGGTTCAGTAAGTTTTTTTTTTCTTTTAAATACATTTTTATTGTAATATTATTTATATCCTATGTATTTTAATGTATTTTAAATTGTTTATTTTATATTTTTGGCTTCATTTTCATTTTAGTTAAACTTATTAATTGCGTTTTGTTTTTTTTGTTTTGTTTTTATAACTTTTAAAAAAAATTATATTTGCTTTAATTGATTTTTCATTTTAATTGTAACTGTTTTGTGCTTTTGTAATTTTTATTATTATTTGTTTTATTTTTAGTTGAAGTAATTTTAGTATAATATATATATATATATATATATATATATATATATATATATATATATATATATATATATATATATATATATATATATATAAACACTTAAGTTTTAAGATTTTCACCTAATATTTGTATTTTGTTTCAGCTTTATTTCAATTAACTACAATTATTTTTTAAATTATTTACTTCACAGGTCACAAGAGGCTTTCAGTTCCATTTTAGGACTCAGTTATGACCCGCTAAGTTCATCATGTACTCTGTAAAAAAGAAAAAAAAAATGTATACACACACACACTGTCAAACCCAAATTTATTTAGACACCTTCAACATTTTACACATTATCACAGTTTATTCTTGATAGTTTAGAGAATGGTATAAAAATATGACAAGAACTAAGAGTTAAACTGTGTCAGAACAAATTAATCTTGATATATATATATATATATATATATATATATATATATATATATATATATATATATATATATATATATATGTATATGTTAGGGGTGTAACGGTTCACAAAATTCACGGTTCGGTTCGATACGATACACTGATGTCACGGTTCGGTTCGGTTCGGTTCGATACGTTTTAGATACAGCAAAATGTAAAAACATCTCAACTTTTCAGAATGCCGCAAGCGCACCGCGGGTCATGTGACAAGAACCAACCAATCAGCTTCATCCTTTCCCGTAACAACGTTGAGAGCTCAGCCAAGATGAAGGAACAGCTGATCATAGTTGTATATGGATTGCAATTTTGAAATAAATTCAGTAGCAGAGCTACTGCAAGCGATTTTTAGAGCTGCAAATCCATTTATCCTTCGCTGAAATTTACGCGTCTCATGGAGAGAGCACGTCATTGTTGCTTAGCAAAGACAGACGCCTCAGGAGAAAGACGCGCTTAGCGTTTTCCATGCGTTTTTAGGCGCGATATGTGAACGGCCCCTAAGGCGCTCGCTCACTCAGCACGCGCTGAAGGCTCGTTGCAAAATGTCTAATGCATTTAACAGACCAGAAATATAAGATCCTAAAATAACCAACAGGTCTGGTGTTTGGGTTGGATTCCCTGTAAGCTATAGTGTCTAAATGCTGCAGGGATAGTTTGCTGCGTGCATGTTTCTCCTTTTTTTCGTCTTTTCCCAGATAGTACTGACGCATATATCCCAGATATTCCCGCTGTTTTTTTTTTTTTTGTTGTTTTTTTTTCCGCTGGTGTACCCTGTCATGTTGCAGATGCGACATACCGTTGTTTTTTTATCCACCACTCTCTTGCCATCACCATTATAGCTTAAAGGGAATCCAAAGTGCACCCAAACACCAGACCTGTTGGTTATTGGAGGATCTTCTCATTTCTAGTCTGTTAAACGCATTGGCTATTTTGCAACGAGCCTTCAGCGCGTACTGAGTGAGCGAGCGCCTGCTGAGTAGCCTAACATAAACATATAAGATGGTGTTTTTTTCTTCTTCGGGAGTGTCAGGGGCGTTGCCTGTTACGTTGTTTGGGTTATTGGGCTACCTTGTTGAACGCATATCATTATATTTCTTTCTCTCTCTTTTTTTTTTTTTTCAAATATAATTAATTACTCCAACGAACCGTTCGGTATACATAATGCGTACCGCGTACCGAACCGAAAGCGTCGTACCGAACGGTTCAATACGAATACGCGTATCGTTACACCCCTAGTATATGTATATATGTATGTGCGTGCGTGTGTGTTTTTGGAGTTATGCAAATCAGGTAAAATGATCCAGCTAGACTTAAAGTCTCTAAACTAATGTATTTCCTGCAGGTAAGCCCACGTGTCGCTGTGCTCTGGGTTTCACCGGTCCTCTGTGTGAGAAGCGTGTTTGTGACGGTTACTGTCTGAACGGAGGCACGTGTGACGTGACCCTGGGAAACCAACCTGTATGCCACTGTCCGGCAGAATACACCGGAGAACGCTGTCTACACCGTTAGTACCAGTCGGTTTCATTCTGCTGTTGTGTCAGTCAGTGGTTAGAAACGTGTGGCGGTCAAAAACCAAGACAAGGGAAGTCACGTACGGGACAAATCAATTAGGCCCAAAAAACGGGACCAGGACAGTGGGCAACCCTACTGCTATCACACAATTTTTTGATACTTAAAGCACTTGAAATCAGTCAGTTATGAGGAAGTTAGATATGAATATAGCATACAGTAGCCTACATGGCTTCAGATCAGTCATTGTAATTATCTCGCTTTCTATCTGATGACAGATATTTGTCACCATTATTGCGTGAACTCCAAAGGCTGCACACTGTCTGGCTCGGGACACGTGGAGTGCGTGTGTCCCACCCGCTACGAGGGGCCAAAATGCGAGACGGACCGATGTCATCGCTGCCGAGGGGCGCCGTGTATCGTAGATGAAGAAACTGGAGACGTCGCCTGCAAGTGTGTATTCATTACAGTCAGTGGGTGAATTGTAATGTATGATCCTGTATGATCCCTTTGATTTATGACTCAGTATCAAGATTAAAGAACTAAATATAGATCAAATTACATCATTGTTGCTGTTCACGTGTGTGTTCACAGCTGCACAAACGGCAGAATCGCAGCCAGCTGTCAGCTGTGTGACGGATACTGTTATAACGGCGGAACCTGCCACCTCGACTCCGAGACGGGCCTGCCGTTCTGTCAGTGAGTAATTTCTTAATAGCTTTCTACAGCAACAAATTGCCTGTCGTTATTTAGATTCATTTATTTTAAATTGCTCCCTCCGGCAACCACTTTAATAGGATTTTTTTTTATGCTCGCTGACTTGGTAGGATGAATGTTTTGTAAAGGTGAACAGGAGAGGGGGAGTATTATAGCAGAAGAGTGAATTATCATAGCAGGGGTCCATAATCTGCCACTTATATCGACCTCTATATTTGTGTGTTAGAGAGAGGCAGAGAAACCAGTGAGAGTCAACAGAGGAAAAGAGCACAGGATATAAACACCAAAAAAAAGTCGTTCTACATTCCTATTAATTCCTGCTGTTAAAGGGACAGTTCTAGAGAGAAAAAGACTGTAAATGTAGAGAAAATAAAAATGCTTCTGTTTTATATTTGATTATATAACTGAAGAAAAACTTCCCTTAAAGGGGCAGTACACCCCCAAAATTAATTTTTCAAACACACACACAAAAAAAGAATTTAACAAGAAATTAGTTATTTTCCAGGAAATTGCAACGGACAGGAAGTGAGGTTTTGTCGCTTCAGTTAAGAATGCAGACACATGATACAACTGTTGTAAACATTTAATGATAGTCATTTATCACTGTGGGTAACTCAGATTTGTAAATGAATCATTCAGACTTCAGGGTTTGTGAACTGAATCAACTGATTCATTGACAAAATCAGACTCTCTAATCGACGATATCTTAAAAAATTATGTATTCATGAATCAGACTTTGCTACTTTTCTCAAGAACACACCAAGGAGAGCTCATGAATGGCTAGCCAATCACAACAGAGCACATTTACGTATAGTCTTAAAGGTACAGTAGCAAAAAAAAAAAAAAAAAAAAAAAAAAAAAACCTTGGAGAAAGGTTGGAAAATGGTTACAAAGAACTGAAGTACAATGGTTTTGGTGCAAGAAACCTTGAAACTGAATCGAATGTTAAGTGGTTTCTAGTGTCGCTGAATGGAATTGCGCATTTAATAATAGCTTTAAAAGCAAGTGAGAGAAACCGACCACAATGAAATGGACAAGAGAGTGAAACTCTTATTGCGCTAATAGCGGCAGCATATTTGAATAATTTTTACATAAAATGACAAAAGAGAGAAAAATCCATAAGTGAAGAATGAAATTGAAAGATGGGCGGCAGAAAGCGACAGGGTTTTTGAGCCATTGTACAGCAACTGAATGCGGCAGTGGACGTACTCCGTCTTTCAGCTGAAATGATTTGAGATTTGTCTGGCTGCCGTGAATCCCTCAGTGATGGAGCTTTTACTTTCCTCTTCAACACATAATAAACCCTACCAGACTAATGTTTTTTTTTTTTTTTTATCTGCCTACATTTTTCTTGTTTGCCGAAGGCATTTTATCTGGAGGAACAGAATAAGGTGCTCTCTCAAAAACATTTTGAGGTGAAAAATAAAGAGTATAAATCACTTTTTTTTTTTTCTGAAGTAAATCAGCCCGAATGGCTTAGACCAGTGAAAATGAATGGGATGGCAAACATCAGTCCCTTAAAGAAGAATAAGTATTCATAAAAGTATGAATCACCCTCTTAATGTCAGGCCAAGCAAAGTCAGAAGTCTCTCAAAGTCTCATCCCTTGAAGAAAATCTCGCTGAAGATGGACACAAATCCTTTATTGGCTTTAACCAGGACACCCAGTCTTCGTTTCCACTTCTTTTTCCCATTTCTCGTCACCATTGATGGTCTGATAAAGCCATTGTGCCCTTCAGGGGTGAATCAATTTGCATTCAAATGATTCAATCTTGTGTTTTTCTTTGGCTGCTGAAGGTGAAGGGCTGATAATGACGGTGGCCAGACATTACCTGGAAAAATGAGTGTGTCCTGCTTATATAGACCTGCTTGATTTCAAATCACCCCATCAAAGACTTTTTTTTTTTTGTCTTTTGTTTGTCCGTCCTCCCTCTATTTCATTATCTTTTTCGAACAGTGTTTCATTAGAGCTTGCATAGTAGATGAATGAGGCTGAAGATACTGATATAGTTTTGTATAAAATTTGAATAAAGGACTTGTGTGTCCAGCAAGTTTGTGGTTTGCATTAATCGAAAATTAGCCTTGGATCATATCATTCCTAGAAGATGTGCTTTAGACTTAAAGTTCAGATCTGCAGACTTGCGTTGTTTTGTGTGCAGACGGCCCAGAGTGGCCGATTTGTTTTATATAGCAGTATGATAACGATTTTTTGCAATGCGACTTTCATTCATTAATTCACTCATTGTAATGAAAATGAGATTTATTTAATTTATTTTTAATTTATTTAATGAAAATATTGTCACAAAGCAAACTATTCGAATAGCTCTGAAATCAGGATGAATCCGTTTTATGCAGGGTAGAGTTTCATACAGGTCTGTGAAATGTTACCCAGGCAGGCTTTTAACAGGTTTCATGAAATTCACCCTAATGTTTGTGAAAAGGCTGAACAAGATTCATAATTCATTTTATGTCCACATCACCCAGTCTTATACAGAAGGGCATGTTAGCCTACAGCTGTTTGCAGTGTGGGTGTGTGAATTTAAGGCCTTCTTTCTGTGGTGTTGTCCTCACGTCTCTCCTTTGGTCTGGTTGCGTTCTCAGTTGCCTGTCCGAGTTTAAAAGCCCGAGGTGTGACGAGAGAGCAAACCCGTGCGATCACTACTGTCAGAACCAGGGCGTTTGTTCCCTCACCGCCTATAACAAACCTCGCTGCAAGTAGGTCTTCCTGGTTCATCAAATTTACAAAACATTCCAAAACATTCCCACAATCCCATCCGCCGTGGTCAGCATGCGTCTGGCCTGTTTTCGTGGAATGAACGCGCACAAACATCACAAACCAACCAAGCGCACAGCTTCCAAGAACACGTTTCACATTGCACTCCGCTTTTCTGGACACGCGCCGCCATTTCTTCGCACCATGCTGTAGATGTGCGTTCGTTTCATTTGAATGCATGCCATGACTGGAATTCTTAAATGTGTGTTAGTGGTTATAGTTCTGCATATGCTGACGACAGTGTGACTTTGTAGTATCCATTATTTATCATCTTTGTATTTAGTTTATCGAGCTGAATTTTATCTAGTTGGATATATTTCCACCTCCGTGGGTTTCTTCTGGTTGTTCTATCACCATCTTCAGACAGCAGTGCATCCATGTGCATCCCACCTGCAGGAAACAGAATCCCTGTCCACAGGAAGTTTGATTAAATATTGTTTTCGACCAGTTTCATTCACGCCACCATCTCTCATACGTGCATAATCTCTCACATCAGTGAATTTCTTGCTGTGGACGCATGCCGTTTGGATCCAGGAAGCCCCTTGTCACACAAACGCAAACTTTGTATGCATCTAAAGTAAGAGTAATGCATCCCTTGGGCTGGGTTTTATATTGTACCTCCTCCTGTGATTTATCCTGCGTTTATTATTAACATTTGTTTTCATGCTTGTCAAGACAAAAACATATAAAACAAATGATACCATAATAATGAATAAAGGAAAGCCAGAGTGATGAACCTAATTAGTGAGGTAAATATGGTAAATTAAATCAGTTATTATTTTATATAAATCTAATCATATGTTTGTATGAAGAAGTCAGTGCATTGTAAATGTCGCCAGCTGTGATATTTGTTTCTGCTTCTCTGTTCACAGGTGTTCTGCAAACTGGTCAGGAACACAGTGCGAAAGACCTTCAACCAAGACCAACCGTTCAGAAAATGGCAGCGGGAGTGAGTGTCACAAACACACACATACGCACTTTTTCCAAAAACTTGACAATCACAATTGATTTTAATGGAGTTTGGTTGCTAATTGCATAATAAGTACCAAAAAAACAAAACAAAAAAAAAATGTAATGTACATAAATTAATGGCCATAAAGTTCTGTTTTGATTAGATCGTTATCATTATTGAATTATTTTATTTTAACAGTTCCCTAGTTCTCCATTTTGTATGGTCATTGTAATGCATTCTGGGATTTCCAGCAGGATAATTGTAATACCATGTTAGAATTAAGCCAAACTGAGGTTTCTCAAAAGTGGTATAATTCTGTAATTTTATGTCAGTCAGGAGAGAAAATACTCTACTTTTCCCTTCTGTCTGAATTGGTAGAGACACACTTTCCCCTAGTGTTCAGTCAAGCGGTTCCAGGCAGTCCATTTGTTTCATTTTTGCAGAGAAACATTGACATTTTAGCCGTGTTAGCTAAAAGTTAGCAGTTAGCATCAAGGGTGTGAAAACTTTTTTGAATTTAAAGATCCTGGTAAATTTTACTTATTTTGTCTTCTGGAAAAATGTCAGTATCTTCTGTAGCTTCTGAAGGGCATTGCTCAATTTAAAAATGTGTAATCTTCATTATGTTCAAAAGTTTTCACCCCCTTACATAAAGCATTCATATCACTTTATGTAAATGCAGTGTAACTGAAACTCTGTAAAGTGCACATAACTTTTTTTTTTCTGTTCTTCTTTTTATTTTATTTTTTATTTTTTCAGGAAGTATTGCCATAATAGTGCCTCTAGTTCTTCTTGTATGCATCATCACCGCTGTTGCAGTGGGACTCCTGATTTGCAAAAGATGTCGAAGGTAAATATATAAACAAATTAAGTAATTAGCTGTATTAGATGTATAATTGAAACATTACACATCTGATGTATTAATATTGCTTTAGGAGATCTTGTAAACCCACTGTGCTTCAGCATTTAGTGTGTGTGCTAAATGTTCCTGTGAAAACTAAACGAAGATATTGTATGTTACCCCTTCACAGAGGTAAACAGGTTCAGCGGCAGCCTATGGCCAATGGTGGCTTGAACGTGGAGATTGGGAATCCGTCCTATAACATGTACGAAGTTGATCACGACAATCACGTAGACGTGGGAAGCTTTCTTCACCCCAGCTTCACCCTTGACCCTCATAAGGTACTAAATGAGTAGGAATTGTAAGCTCTGAACATCACTTTCTGGACTTAACACCATTTCTATATTGTTGGAATTTTTTATTTTTTTTTCATAAACTTTCATAAATTCATTCTGCTGGTGTTTCATGAACAAGGTCTTTTAAAAAAACAAATAACCTGCTGGCAACTAGTCCAATGTGAATAAGCAACAGAAAAAGTTGAGAAAAATGGCTAACGTTTTCAGTTTTAGTTATTTTCCTACTTCAGTTGTATCTGAAAATGTAAAATGTTTTCTTAAACAATAATTAAATAATTTTTTCCACATTTAAGCACTTCAAATAAGAGCATAACAAATCTGTATAGACTGTATAGCCCCTTTCACACGGCGAATAAATGGGTAAAGTGTTCCGGCAATTGCGATTTTGCACTTTCACACTGCCAGTGATTTCCCGGGATATGTGTGTGCTTTCACACACAACCCGTAAAGATCCCGTACCGACACGTGACATCAGGGCGTGGCATGTAATGTACGAGTTGAAAACGTTAGGCACTTCATACTTTCACTGAAGCAAGCAAACGATCTCGGCGTTAGCGCGGAAAGTGAGGAACTAACTGATCTCTGCTTCATTACAGTTCGCAAATATTTTTTTGTCGCGAACGTTGATCATCCTTCAAAACAACGGTAAAAGAGTCGCGCGATAACGTGCGTCATCACTACTACACACCATTAGACCTGGCTTTTGTTCATACAGTGCTCGTCCCGGGATTGAACCCGGCAATGTTACTAGGTCCCCGACCAGGGTTCAATGCCGGAATCAATCCCGGGACGTGTTTGCTTTCACACAAAAGGTGACCCGGCAATGTTCTGGCAATTTGCCAGGTCCGACGTGCAGTGTGAAAGGGGCTCATGATATATCAGATTCAGTATCCAAAATTGTGCTGAGAAGTTCCATAAGATGTGAAAAGGTCTTTGTGCCTAAATTCTAAATTGGTTTGTTTTGCTTAGTTTTGTAAAACAAAATATTTCCTTTTATTTAGCTAAAGGCCCACAAGGACATTTAGTCTTTATGGGACCAATTTCTTTGCCTCAAATCAATTGAGTTCGCAGAAGTAGAAGAGTACTCCAAACAGAGTAGCAATTTTAGTTTTAAATTCTTGCTTTATATGTAACTTGGGTTCCAACCAGAATTCCCCAAATTAAATAGTCTAATTTATTATTTTAATCTGCAATTTTGTTTATATATGCAATGTTTTCAATGGTTTTGCTGCATTCCAGTGAAATGCGTTTGTTTTTCAGGGCTGGTGTGTGAAGTCAAGCGACCCGCGCAATTTGCCCCCCGCGCGCCCACTGACTGCACACACTTTACCCATCCAGAACATTCCAAAGGAACTCATTCCAGGACAGGTGCATTCCAGAACTCATTAAAATGAAGCATTTTACGTTCATAAAGTATAAACCAAACTATAACATCATTGTATGTTTCCAGGCAATGAACTATTCAAACCCCATCTACTCACAGATGACGTACCATGATGGACAGCACTGTCGAAAGCCAGTCATCAACCTCGACATGAGACGCGATTTACTCCCAAAGAGACTGGAAACGACAATTCGAGAAACGGCGGCATAATCTAGCTTTCCACAACCTGCTTCATTTTGTTTTTTATAAAGAGCTGTAAAAAATATATGACAAAAAACAGACTTTTTTTATGTCCAGTCAGGTTAAATCATCTCACTTTGCGTCCAACATAAATGTGCCAGTTTTCGTTTTAACATTTGCTTTCTGTTGCAACCAAAATGTCTTTTTATAAATGACGAATGCAGTGTTTTTCTTTGCTTTCTGACTTTATAAATGCACTACACGAATATGAAAAAAAGTGAAACGGACAAAGCTGCTCAATCTCAAAAGGCTTTACATACATTTAAAGTGAATTTTATATAGGTTTATTTACCTACACACTATGTATATGTTTTCCTGTTGGTGAAACAATCGCCAATGCCTAGATATTTCCAAGTTGCCTCTTACATTATACTAGCAGTATTAGAAAAAAGAGACACTTATTTAAAAAATGCATCATATGCTCATCACAGATTTTATTTTTGATATCTCATCGATGTTTCTTGCATATGTTTATCTTTAAGTTGACCGGTGTTTCCAGGCATTTCAAATATGCAGTCAAACCCGAAAGTGAAACCAACCCAAGATGGTTTTTGCAATCGTACAACTTGAAACCATGTTATTTCATTTTCATTTCGCAAAATGTCTTTCAGCAAGGACTGCAAACAAATTTTCTGTCACATAGACTCACTTTCACTCACTTGTTGTGAAATGACACGTGCGAGACTCTTGAAATGCCATGTTTGATGAAAAAAACACATTCTCTGTGCAAATGTACAATACTAGAGGACAAGGAGATAAAGTTTTATAATTTTATAGTTGATTTGTACGTCCGGTTTGCTTGTATTTTCTGGAAATGTATTAAATGTAAAACTTTTATACAAAATGATGTACACAGTTTACTGGTCCGTCTTCACTTTGGGTTGAAGTGTTTTTAACTACAAAATAAACTAGCTTGATATTGCACCATGTTCAACCACCTGTTGAATAAGGAGAAATGTAGGACGTTTATTATTTAAATACATACATATACACATAATGTGATTTTGGACCAAAAACTATCAAATAAACTAGGTTTTCTTGCCATGTTCAGGTGTTATTGAGATGTACACATATTTGCATACCTAATTTAAGAACAATGGCTTAGTCATGTTGCGTGTAGTATTTTATGACATTTTCTTCCCTGTTTAACAGGTTTGATCCACTATGATTTCCATTTCAGGAAAAACCTGGCATTGCCTTACAACAGTCGCCGTTAATTTTCCAAGTAAGACATGTTCCTGGATCAACATTATTGTCCAAAAATATAGACCTTACACAATCTCTACCCCTAAACCTGACACTACCCATAATGTATTCCTAAAATCAGTGGGAAATGAGAGCAGATTAACGAGGGTTTAGAAGCACCTAACCCTGGTTGCAAGCCTATAACAGATATTTCCTGAAAAGTTATATCTCGATTCTGATTGGTTGATTTGAATGTTGTTCCAGGATCAACAAGGATGTTGATCCAGGAACATGTTGTACATGGTGAAATCGCGCCATACAACAGTACAAGCCTCATCAAAGTTGACTAACTTACATTGGTGAAGATGTCGTTACCAGAGCAATTTGCGAACAACCTGGAAAAACAGCTCGGAAAAACGTCAAGATTTGGCACGTTGCCCTTTACCGTTGTATTAATCGGACTGCAATATTTAATGGATCGGGAATTTTCGTGCCCATGTACCCCAGGCCTTAACGAAGTACTGATCAGCTTCATCCTTCTTGGACCTGCTCTTCTGGCTTTGACTGTGATGATGTTCATGAGAAGGCCTTGTAGACGTAAATCGAAGAATATGACAGAGATCTTTTTATTTACTCTGATTCCGCCTTCATTGTGGATGTTTCTGTTGCTGTTTGATGGTGCTTATATTGCGTGCGGCATGGCACACTGGGAAGGAGATTACGTCTTGGATGAAAAGCTCCAGATTAAATGGTGCAAACCCACCGGAATGAATGACACTGAAGTGAAAGGAACAGAACTGCTACACCTGACCGAAAAAATCACTTTCTATTCGAGAGTGAGTATACTGTGTTTACACAGTTTATGAAATAGGACCTTCTTTAAAAATGATTTTATGACACTAATGAGATGACACATTAACTGAATTACATTTATGACATATTGTTGCTAAATATTAGCATACTCAATGTTGCTGACTACTTCGTTATTTTTTTTTTTTTTTTTATCAATTAGCATTAACAAACCCACTTAAAATCACTTTAAAGCAATCATATTTACTGTTGTGTTACTGTACTGTTATGTTTCATTTAACCCTACACTATTGACAGTGGACTATTCCATTGCAGAATTTCGCCTAAATTGCCCTAATTTTACTGCACTAATATGCTGTGGTTTTAAACCGAAAAAATAAAATAAAAAATAAAATAGAAGTTATGTAATTTTAGAAAAAATTGCAATTTCTGAAGGAAGTACCAGCAATTGCAAGACATTAAAAGAATGTTGATATACATTTTGTAGTTTAATGTAATTTGTGCAGTGTAGTCTAATGGCACAAGACCTAAATATTAGAAAACAACACAATCGAGTATGCAAATGACACAAAAAAAACAGGACCAATAACAGTTCAGTATGCAATAACCACAATGACAAGCATTCTGACAATGTAATGCAAGTCTTCGACTGTTACATTTCTTTAAAACGGACAATTTTGAATTCAGAAGTATGTGGAGAGAAGGCATGTTTGAAGAATATTAATACTGTTATTCTGTCTTATCACCATAATAATCTTTTATAATTTGTTATTAGCTTTCAGCTTTAGCTCTACTGTCAGTCCTCTGCATTTCCATCCTGACTGCCGTCATTTACAGAGACTGTAAGAACAGAACTTTGAAGCAACTGGATAAACGGGATGAACCAACACAGCAAACATCTCTCAGCAGCTCAGAAGTACAGCGTCCCTCTGTCTGAATACAATGCCACAGTTATAAACTGTCATTAATGGAGACTTTCACAAGTTAGACTTTTCTGCTGTGATGCATGTTGTCTCGTTTCTTCATAATAACAAAATGTGTGGTTTAGTGCTGTTAGGTCCAGAAAAAAAAGCTTTTCTCATGTGCCCAGTGCTGCACACTTACTGTCAAGTGCAAATGACAGTGCATGTCAACTTTGAAATGTAAAACATTATGGATTATGGTTATTAAGTTTGTACATGTTCATGTTCAATTGCTCACTTTTAGTCATGATTTCCTTGCATGAAAACTTAGTCCCTTCAAACAAGGGATGTCTAAAGCTTTTGTCTGTATGTACGTATTTGCATAGTGGCATTTAGCCACAGTACATGTCAGATGTGCTTGCGCATGAAGCTACACTCTCCAGTGGCAACTCCTAGAGTTGGGAGAAAAACACCCTATAATTGTTAAGCCACAGGGCAAGCAAATCTCACGCAATTGACATTGTTCTCACACTCTCATGCCACATGTCCATTTTCTCACGGAGTAAAAACGCACCCTCAGTTGAAAATGTAATAGCAGGATATTGCTAAACAGATTTGGCAACCTTTCCCGTGCTTATTTCTGGTTGCAAAAAAAAATTCTGTCTGTAGCGTTTATGGGGCAGATCTACGAAATTATAGTTAGGGTGGTAAGGGGGTCCCATGAAGACTGTGAGGGGTGGCAACACCACAGCAAACAAGCATTCAATAATCTAGCCTTAATGTAGAGTATATTATCTAACATCTAATTAAAAACTAAATATAGACACAATTAACAATCATCATAACAACATTTTTGTTTAGAGATTTCTACAATAATGTGTGTAGCCTAATTTGTGCCTGTTTAAGTGTTTTATTATTCATATATCTTGAAAATACAATTTTTTTCTCTAGATGGCAATACATTTAAACTAATCTGGCAACTTGAAAATATGCTTTACAGGTGTCTATAAGAACTCAGCATTTGATGAAAAGCTTTTCAATATACACTAATTACATAAACTATCTTGTTCGTATTCCATACTTACACAGATTAACTAATCTATGTATTTATTTCCTTTTCCAGAAGGATTGGAAACTGACAGAAATTGATTAAACTTCAAATATTCCTTATCCTATGCCCTTCTAGTGTGATTATGAAGGCTGTTTTATGTACAATGTGTGTCTTACTCTACTTTTAAACAGGACATCTCGCCTTTTAATTATTTGATAGTATTTATATCCAAACTTGTTATAAAAGGGTTGATATGCAACAATTGCTAAAGCAGCAGCGATTAGCTAAAGACAAATATTTTTACGTTTGATAACTTTCACTTTCATTTTGATTTAGTGACACGTTTGGGCAGATTTGTTGCAACATCATGGTTCTTGCTAAAGCACTTTGAGATGATCATTTCCTGTCACTTGCATAACTTACCTGCAGAAGCAAGATAAAATGAATTCACAGGTAATTTTTTCAATGGAGACAAAAAGAGCAACAACCAGAGTAAGTAAAAACAATATGGTTTCCAATGCATAATTTGGCATTCAGTAAATAATTGCCAATTTTATTTTTATTTTTTCAGGGATTCACTCCAGACTGGAAAAAATCGAAAGGCTTGTTATCATAAGTTATCGTGTTGTGTGATTTAAGATGGATCCTCCATACTTTATGAATGTGTTAAAGTTGCTGTCCAAATCTAACATTAAGTTAGCTGGTCCACTGCTAGCTTTGTTAGTGGGTTTCCAGATATTAATGGATGTAAAGTTCTCATGCCCATGCCTTGTTGGGTGGAATACAGCGATATCAGTTTTAATCTTTTTTGTACCTGTTCCCGTTGCTATTGTTATTATCCTTCTATTTTTCAAGCTTAGAGCACAGGGCACCAGTGGAACATCTCAAGTACAGGACAAGTGTGGATCTGAGTGGAACTGTAGTACATTTGTGATTTGTCTGGTTCCATTTGTGGTGTGGTTATGTTTATGTTTAATTGATGGCGATTATATTGCGTGTGCAGCAACAGACTGGAATGGAAAGTATGCCTGTGATAATGAACTACATCCAAATTGTCTGAATTGGTGCAAACCTACTGAAGTAAACCAAGGAAGAAATGAGACTGAACTATATAACTACACACAAATATGGATTACTATATCAAAGGTAGATATCACAGGATTCTCAGCCCATGCACTTTCTTATACTGTATATGTAAAACGTTTAAGACTGCATTGCTATTTTTATCGCTTTACATATATTTCAGAATTTCCTGAACATAACTATAAATAAAAAAAAATATGATTAATTTTTCAGTAAAGCATATCAGATCCAGAGTATTTGCATGATTCCAGCACAAACACAATGCAGAGAGATTTTTGATTAGCCCAGTTTTCACATTAAATTAATAGAAGGCATATGTCTCCAACTTAATTTGAGGTGAAAGAAGAAACATTCTGTTCTTCTGAATAAACCGTTACTCCCAATGCACCCTTATGGCAATTCTTACATGTTGGTGATCTGATGGCAAATTTGTCTGAATGACCTTTGGAGTACAAAATCAGCAGCAGTTACATTTTCATGTGAGATCTGGTTGGTTACACCAACCCCTGTGCTCAAGGTATATTATTACTGAACTAATTGTTATACAAATCTAAAGCAAATTAAACCCACAACACAGCAAATGAACCAACTTATAGCTGTGTGAGTCTAATTATTACACCTATTATATTGTGTACAAATATACCCAACCATTTACCTGTTGTATTGTATTTTTAAAATGTTATGTACTTAAATGTACTTAATTCATTCGTTGTTTTATTGAGTGTTTACATTTTTATTGCCAGGTTACAGGTTATTCTCTGGCTTCTGTTGTCTGCATAGTAGCAATTATTTTTGTGACTATTGACTACTGTAGAAGTAGAAATTCTACAATAAGTGGGGAGCAGCAAGTCCCAGAAGATCCTACAATTGGGGAACAACAAGATCTGAAAGATTCTGCATGTGGGGTAAATCTAGACCCAACCGATACTACAACAAGCGAGGGATACCAAGACCTGGAAGATCCTTCAAGATGTCTGGGAAAGCATAACCCAACAAATCCTACGAAGAGTGGGGCACAGCAAGACTCAAAAGATGCTACAACAAGTCAAGGACAGCAAGACCCAATAAATCATGGTACAGTGAGTGAGGAGCATCTACCAAGGTCACAACAGGAGCCAAACAATGAGAGCTGTCACATGACAGATGCTGAAACCCCAACAGAGAAAGACGCTTTTATAAAGCAGTAGTGGCATTTGCTATGTTTCACTTTTTTTAAAATGGGAGAAATCACAACATATTTTGAATTCAATTAAAACAAAATTGTCTGTAGAGGGAAGTAAATTAAACATTTAAATTTGAAACTTTACAAACTGGTCTATTGGTGTGACTGGAGGGTGCTAAAGTAGAGACAACACAAGTAGAAACAGTCACTGCTAACTGGAACAATCTTCTGTAATTTAGTGTACTGAGTAATGGCTGTTTTTCTTGCATAACTCACCCCTTTTATTTATTTTTATTTTTATTTTTTTGAGTCTCCTGGTTTGATTTCATTTCTTTAATAGGTGATTTGGTGAATAGGTGGATTGTTCTCGCATGCAAACTTGTCATGGCTCTCTTGAAGATAATTTTTGCATGTTTTGCGGTTTTGCAGTTTCTTGGAGCTACTTTAAGTACAGTTGAGACTTTACGAAAACTATTACATGACAGATAATTAAATGATAGATAATGAAAGTTTGTTTTGAAATGCTTTTATTTTGTACAAGATAGACCAAAGTCACACTTGTAAAATAGTAATAATAACGAGCAAAATAGCGACAAAAGCAAAGAAGCTTGTATTTAAAAGCAAACAATTACTAAATTCTGCCGATGATTACATTACTGTTTTAACATAACTGTAAATTTCTTTTTCAACAAACTTTTCTGCTTGGTGATCATCTCTTTCACTTCCAATTGATTTATGCATATAGTGCATATTTAAGGTAACAATGCAATAAATAATTTAATATTATGTCATTAATCCCTCATGTCATTCCGAACCAGTAAGACCTCCATTCATCTTCTGAACACAGTTTAAGGTATTTTAGATTTAGTCCGAGAGCTCTCAGTCCCTCCATTGAAACTGTGTGCACGGTATACTGTTCATGTCCAGAAAGGTAAGAAAAACATCAAAGTAGTCCATGTGACATCAGAGGGTCAGTTACAATTTGTTGAAGCATCGAAAATACATTTTGGTTAAAAAAAAACAAAAATGACGACTTTATTCAGCGTTGTCTTTTCTTCTGGGTCTGCTGTGAGCGCGACTGCTGTGACTGTTGACGTATGACGCTGCTGACGTGTTTTCTGGTGCGCCATGAAGCGCTCACAACAGACCTGGAAGAGAAGACAATGCTGATTAAAGTTGTTATTTTTCGACCAAAATGTATTTTCAATGTTTCATTGCCCTAAACTTCACTCCTCTCCAAACAGACCATCCTTAGAAATAGGGGCATCCATGAGAAAAGATTTGTCCTTTTCTTTAATATCAGTGAGATTAAGCCAAAGGTAGCGCTCAGCCGTAATCAACGAGCAGTATGTTTGGTAGTGCACAGCAACAAATCTGTTGCCTGTTGCCGCTCTTTCACAGCTTCAGGTTTCATGCCCTCTCCTTCGTCGAGTTCCTTTAAAAGCTCCGCTTGGTAGGCCTGAAGAACCGCCATAGAGTGGAGCGATGCACCCACCTGACCTGCAGCCATGTAGGATTTCCCTACGAAGCTGGAAGTGACTTGACACGCCTTTGAAGGAAGAAGGGGACGAGAATTCCATGCTATGGCTGAATTAGGCACGAGATGCTCGGTGAGAGTCTCTTCCACCAGCGGCATCACTGAATAGCCACGGTCCGCTATGTCAGAAATGGTGGTGAAATCTGCAACCGCATCGTTAGTAATGCACGCAGAGTAAGGCTGTTTGCAGGACCTCGAAACCTCTTGGTGGAGGTCCGGGAAAAAAGGCAAAGGCCTGCGGGTCTGTGTGGGTGTACGGCTTGTTAGGAAATGGTTGTCCAGCTTCGATGAAGGTTGGGCCTCGGCCTTCTCAACCTCCCAATCCAGCCCCAGTTTGTCCACAGCATGGGAAACCACGTCCAATAGCTCGCTGTAGGAGGGGGAAGCACGCTTCTCCTGTCCACTAGGAGGGAGAGAGCTGAATGCATCGGCCACGATGTCCTAAGATTCTGAGGCTGCGGTGGATAAGACGCTGTCATCATGCAGCTCACAACCGAAAGAGATAGGATCGTAGGTCTCCGGGGTGGGCTGTAAATCCTCATTTGCAAAAATGACAGGTTCTACAAAGTTTTTGCCCAGTTCCTGCTCTCGAGTCTAGGAGATAGAGCGACGTTGAGAAAAGTAAGTTGCTCGAAGAAAAAACCTGCTGAGAATGAAAGATGGTTTCATTAGGGCACAGCTGTTTCGCTTTCCTCAAGGAAATTAAATCTGAGCAAAATAGCACGCGGCACTCAGGTATACTATGTGTAAGCATGCGTGGGTCGGTGCCAAGTGCTATTTGGCCAATAAAATTGGCGGGATGGTAGAGGGTTTCAGACATTCATCACACCGAAAGGTGTTCCCATATGGTGACGTCATCGCAGTATCAAAGTGACCGATGAAAGGGAACATCAAATATTCTTTTTTGGGTGAACTAACCCTTTAAAAAGATGCAGATTGTCTTAGCTTAGGCTTGTTTCTTGCATATTACTCAAACATGGTGTAAGAAGTGGCACTAGATCCTGAACATGGCCTCGAACAGCATTCCTACCCCCGAGGTCATGCAGATTTCCAGGGATACAAAAAAAGGCGATTAATGGGGAACAAATGTCTATATATCTACAATTACATTATTGTGCTGAATGAGAAACAAATAAAACATCTGAAAGCTATACTTGATGCCTTGGGAGTCTACTTATTGCACACAAAACAATGTGATCTGCAATCGTTATATGTTCAGGAAGTGGACGAGCCTACATACCACTTTCTCAGATGAAAGAATGAGCATCAACCTGTGAATACAGGGAAATTAAAGATTAAATGATTTGTAATTAATTTGTTTGTGGTTTTTCCTGGATATTGGGAAACATTTAGATTGATGTGTGATTTATAAAAACATGCCTCTGGGTGTAATATTAGTATTCTTGGGAATCATTCATACAGTAATGTTGACTCCAACATGTTAACAAAGGTTTGGCTGAAATACATGATTTCAGTTTCATGTAAATCTGGTTGATTCACTTCATGATATTTTAAATAGTTGGGCTATAAAAGATAGAAGCAGACAAAAGCACAGTCAAAAAACGTCTCAGGTTACGAATGTAACCATGGTTCCCTGGGAGGGAACGAGACACTGCGTCCTCTGAAGGGACACTATGGGGAACACCTCATCGTGACCCGTGTCTGAAGCATACTTTGAAAAATGCCAACGTGTTGGCCAGCGACAGCCTCTGACGTCGCTACCGGCGCGACTATAAATACGCGCCCGTAGGACCCGTCACTTACCTTCTTCGTGAAGCTTGCGTCCGAAGCATGGCAGGGAGCTAGAGGACGCAGTGTCTCGTTCCCTCTCAGGGAACCATGGTTACATTCGTAACCTGAGACGTTCCCTTTCAAGGGAACTTCGAACTGCGTCCTCTGAAGGGACACTATGGGGAACAGTATACCCACGCCGCCATGCTGAGGGGAGTGCAGGCCAGAATCATGGCAAACACTAAGTACCAACTCTACCATTTCACCGGGAGTCGCCCCTGGGACGGTTCAACGGCTGTCCTTGACATTATCCCTTATGGCCAAAGGCCTAAGCTACATACCCAACTTACCTGAAGGGCCTCGGCCCGGGGTAGAGCTGAAGGCTTGGAATCACGAAAGATACCTTTAAAGGGATACGGCTAAGAACTTAGCACTGTTTATTACCAAGTCTTGCCTGTCACAAAGGAGGGGGCTCTCGTGGCACTCTGATAGAGCAGCTCGTAGATGGAATGGCCCGGGAGCAGAGCAATTGGAGGACGGAACATACAGATGAAGCCTCGGCCACGCCTGTACCATGGCGTCCAGCCCCAATGGAGCTGGATGAGTCAGAGGAAGCCAGAGGGGATAGTGCGACGCTCTCTTCAATCAATCACCTTTATTTATATAGTGCTTTAAACAAAATACATTGCGCCAAAGCACTGAACAACATTCATTTGGAAAACAGTGTCTCAATAATGCAAAATGATAGTTAAAGGCAGTTCATCATTGAATTCAGTTATGTAATCTCTGTTCGGTTGAAATAATGTCTGTTTTAATTTGCAATCAAGTCAATGATGAGCTCTCTTGAGCCGCAAAACCAATCCACACAGGTCTGGCCAACCTCTCTAACTCTGCTTCAACACCTTGGTGCGAAGGCGCCATTCCCCGAGCATCAGCAGGATGTCTGCTCTCACAGTGCGTCTCAAAACAGTATGTAGTACTGGAGCGCTCTGATGAAAAAACGAGAATTCAGTCTCCCATGAGAGAAGGACTCCGAGCTCCGAGCAACATGCTCATAGGTGACCCTTTTTGAAAAGGGGAGCGCTGCTAAACTACCGCGAGAACTGCCCACACAGCCCCCCATGTTGAGGGGCGGTGCTTGAGGTGTATAACAAATACACACTGGTTGGATGAAGCCCAAGGAACCCCGGGGCTAATCATCTTTAAGAAAGGGAACGAAGCGGAGCGCGTAACCCTTACCGTACAGGATTTTAGAAAGTGTGCAGAGCCTTGCATGCACACTTACCACATACGTGGATTTGAGACAGTGCGCAAAGTGTTCACGTGCACACTGACCACCATGTGGTTTTGAGAAAGTACACAGGCTTAGCGTGTGTACAGAAAGGTTCCTAAGCATCGCAGAGGCGCTGGATCGCACGGGAGAGGCGAGCTCCAACCCTCAAGCGAGGGGAGTATCACCTGAGGCAGTCCATACAGAAGGACTCCGTAACTACCACCTCCCCAGATGCGCCAAGCGGGTGACCTGGCCAGATATCCATGAAATTCCCTGCAGTCATGTGCCAGTTCTGACGATCAGCCAGGCTCCTCGGGAGGGGTGTGGGATGAGCAACAGAGCGCTTGCTTCCCGCATGTGGAACTCGCTCCGCGGTGGGTGTCGCGCCCTGGGGGGGCGAACCCACGTGGCACGGCCGCCTGCCGAAAGCCTGTGATTGTGGCCAGAGCATGAGGCTGGAACTGAGCACTGTAAAGGAAACTCACAGAGTCTGTTAGTAGACATAACCACCAGCAACATAACACCCATAAGCAGAAAGGGTTACATACTCACCTGTACTGGAGTCCCGCTTTACGGGGCGTCCCCTTTTGGTCCGGACCATCAGTAAGGTGGTCACTATGAAAATAGGACCAACCAAAAACATAACAGGTCCAGGATAGGAGACTGTTATGTGAGAAACTTTCCACCTAACCCCGATCAGGTGGAGCGCTGGTGGCTACAGGGGAATTAGGCAGGGGAGAAATAAAACAGAAGTTATAAACATCCAAAAGGAAGTGACGAACTCCTAGGTATCGCTCCGATCCGGACGAGAACGCTGCCCCGTCCGAATCACATCCCTAAGACCCTGCTTACCTCTTTGTGACCCGCGATTCCTCTTGCCCCTGCCCTCAGGCGGGGGAGGAGCGCGAGCCGCGACACTAGCCTTCTGCGCCCGTCTTCGATCCTCAGATCCAGATGGGCCAGGACCCCTTTGTTGTTCGGGCTCTGCTGCTGCGTATGATTTACCATTTAAGCGGGATGTATCCTGAAAGGGCTTAGATGGCAAAGAGGGAGATTTTAGAGAGGATGTTCCCCCACTGAGAGATAGCTAGCCAGCATCTCTTCTACAGGGGGCATCCTCTCATAGCCGTTCTCGTGCATGCCATCGATTTCAGCATAACTCGTATGCTGAAACCGATGGATGCGAGAGAAAAACGGCCTCTTCCATTCCTTTTCGACTTCTGCATGTAAGTAAGGCAAGAATGGGAGGCTCACCTGGGCTGGCGGGCTATGGTCAGAAAAGTAATGCTCATCGAGGCTACCTCGCGACGTTACCTTTCTGGCACGCTTCCATGGCAAGTTTATTTATTTATTTATTTTTTTTTTTTTTTTCGCGTCGCGATCCATAACCTCTAACAGCTCCCCATACGCAGAGCAGGAGAAATGAGCGGCTCAGCCTCAGCTTCTTCGCCACTCTCAAATATCTCCTGCTCTTTCTGGGTAGAACCCAGCAGAGCACTAACTTCAGTGTCAGAAAGGGTTAATGAGAATGCATCTTCCTCCCGAAGTTCGCTCTTGTTTGACACCGGAGAGTGTGAGAGGAAAAGTCTCTCTCTACACTCCTCAGCGAGATCCACCTGTGATCCCCACTAGCTCATTCTCCTCCATGCCTCGGCAACGGCGGGTCCTGAGCCGCGAGATCCAGATGACAAACGACAGCGGAGCTTTTTCACAGAAAAACGCTCGCAGTGCGCGCAGATTGCCCCATCAAGGACATCGCGCGCATGCTCTTCGCCCCCAAACAAGAGACGCAAAGACTGTGTGTGTCATCAGGTGTCAAATAACGCTGACATGGATGCACACACTGTTTAAACGCCTTGCTAGTGGATGCCATGAGAACGATAATAGATCGCTCTTACCGTTCTGGTCATTTCTCAGATGCACGCTTCAAACAAAACAGTAAATGAAGACGAAGAAGATAAGTGACGGGTCCTACGGGCGCGTATTTATAGTCGTGCCGGTAGCGACGTCAGAGGCTGTCGCTGGCCAACACGTTGGCGTTTTTCAAAGTATGCTTCAGACACGGGTCACGATGAGGTGTTCCCCATAGTGTCCCTTCAGAGGACGCAGTTCGAAGTTCCCTTGACAGGGAACCTACTGAATCTACAGTATATGTACTTCAGATGATGCTTGATGATGCTCTTTGCTCTTAGCCTGCTTGCTGTTTGTTCCACTCGAAAGACGTATTTATCATCCATTTTAACTTTAATGCAAACATTAATTTTAGATTTTTTTAGATATAATGAGAACGATCACATTTCATTGGTTGTTTGAACCAATGAGCATTAATCTGTGTCTTCAGCGAGTCATTTCCTATCATGTTTTTGGTCAGCGCAGCTTGGGGAGTGCAACTGTGACTGTTCAGTTTCTTGCAATTTGGTTTTGTTTATTTATGTTTTTTGACTCTCAAAGCTGGGATTCCCATCCACATCCATTATGTGACTTACAGACTGCAACGGTTTGAGTTAAATATCTTGGTTTTCTTCTACTGAAGAAACTCACCTACATCTTGTATGCCCTGGAGCTATGCAAATAAACAACAAATTTTCATTTTTGGTTAACTATATCCCTTTAATTAAAATGCAGATTGACTTAGCTTAGTTTTGTTTATTGTATATTACTCAAACATGGTGTAAGAAGCGGCACTAGTCCCTGAACATGGCCTCGAACAGCATTCCTTCCCCTGAGGGCATGCGGATGTTCAGGGATACATGCAAAAATTTCCCAAAGAGGTGAGAGTGGCAGGTCTGTGGCGATTAATGGGCAACAAATATTGACATATCTACAGTTACATTATTGTGCTGAGAACTAAAAGCTATACTTGATGCCTTGGGAGACTACTTCTAGCCCACAAAACAATGTGATCTGCAAAAGTTGAATGTTCAGGTGTTACAGCCAAGCAGGAAGTGGATGAGAATACAAACCGCTTTCTGAAGAAGCTGAAGGAATGAGCATCAACCATTGAATACAGAGGAATCAAAGATTAAATTATTTGTGATGAAATCAGTTTTTTCCTGGGTATTGGGAAAGATGTAGGGTGTGCTGATGTATGAGGTATAAAAAAGAGCTGTTTCCAAGTAAAACTGAAAGCATTTACAAAAATGCCTCTGGATGTATTGTTCATATTCTTGGCAATCATTCATACAGGAATGTTTACAGTTTTTTTCAATCGCTAACAAGCGCTTAACCATACTTCAGATACTTTTTCTAAACTCTTAACACAGACTAACACCTACAAAACACAATTGGCCAAATGGATAATTTTCTTCTCAAAAACACATTTTGTTAAGTATATACTAAATCTTCATTTCAAAATAGAACACATCTTTCTCTGCACACACCAACTTTACCAAAACACTGGAAATCTGACTCAAAATTAAATTATTCTGTCAAAGAATAACACTTGTTTTCACCTCACAAGTTACATGCAGTCAATCAAAGTACACCAGGTTTCAAAATACTGGCTATTGTTGACATTACAAAAACTGCATAGACTTTTCAGTCTCAGTTTTACAGGTATTTGCATGCAAAACATGCAATTCACTGTTTTACACTAAATTTCTTGGTTAGGAACTGTATGTCCAAATGTACAGTAATGTTCACATTCAAAAGCATTCCAGTAAAAAGCTATTTTTTTCCTTTACTGTTTACTGCAGGAGGTACAGTAGAAACACGGTATGATAGAACAGAAAAGGTTTGACAGTATTGCCTACAGTGAACAAAATATCCATGAAACACATAAGAGCATTCTGAACAAAAAAACAACAACAGCAAAAAGCCCAGATAAAAAAAGAGGGGGGGGGGGGGTAAAATAAAAACAATCTCTCACTGCTCCTCTCACTGCTCCTCTCACTGCTCCTGCTCCTCTCACTGCTCCTCTCACTGCTCCTGCTCCTCTCACTGCTCCTCCTCCTCTTCCTGCTCCTCTCACTGCTCCTGCTCCTCTCACTGCTCCTCCTCCTCTTCCTGCTCCTCTCACTGCTCCTCTCACTGCTCCTCTCACTGCTCCTGCTCCTCTCACTGCTCCTCTCACTGATCCTCTCACTGCTCCTGCTCCTCTCACTGCTCCTCTCACTGCTCCTCTCACTGCTCCTGCTCCTCTCACTGCTTCTGCACCTCTCACTGCATCTCTCACTGCTCCTGCTCCTCTCACTGCTCCTGCTCCTCTCACTGCTCCTGCTCCTCTCACTGCATCTTTCACTGCTCCTGCACCTCTCACTGCTCCTGCTCCTCTCACTGCTCCTGCTCCTCTCACTGCTCCTCTCACTGCTCCTCTCACTGCTCCTCTCACTGATCCTCTCACTGCTCCTGCTCCTCTCACTGCTCCTCTCACTGCTCCTCTCACTGCTCCTGCTCCTCTCACTGCTCCTGCTCCTCTCACTGCTCCTGCTCCTCTCACTGCATCTTTCACTGCTCCTGCACCTCTCACTGCTCCTGCTCCTCTCACTGCATCTTTCACTGCTCCTGCACCTCTCACTGCTCCTGCTCCTCTCACTGCTCCTGCTCCTCTCACTGCATCTTTCACTGCTCCTGCACCTCTCACTGCTCCTGCTCCTCTCACTGCTCCTCTCACTGCATCTTTCACTGCTCCTCTCACTGCTCCTGCTCCTCTCACTGCTCCTCTCACTGCATCTCTCACTGCTCCTCTCACTGCTCCTGCACCTCTCACTGCTCCTGCTCCTCTCACTGCATCTTTCACTGCTCCTGCACCTCTCACTGCTCCTGCTCCTCTCACTGCTCCTCTCACTGCATCTCTCACTGCTCCTCTCACTGCTCCTGCTCCTCTCACTGCTCCTCTCACTGCATCTCTCACTGCTCCTCTCACTGCTCCTGCACCTCTCACTGCTCCTGCTCCTCTCACTGCTCCTCTCACTGCATCTCTCACTGCTCCTCTCACTGCTCCTGCTCCTCTCACTGCTCCTCTCACTGCATCTCTCACTGCTCCTCTCACTGCTCCTGCACCTCTCACTGCTCCTGCTCCTCTCACTGCTCCTCTCACTGCATCTCTCACTGCTCCTCTCACTGCTCCTGCTCCTCTCACTGCTCCTCTCACTGCATCTCTCACTGCTCCTCTCACTGCTCCTGCTCCTCTCACTGCATCTCTCACTGCTCCTGCTCCTCTCACTGCATCTTTCACTGCTCCTGCACCTCTCACTGCTCCTGCTCCTCTCACTGCTCCTCTCACTGCATCTCTCACTGCTCCTCTCACTGCTCCTCTCACTGCTCCTCTCACTGCTCCTGCTCCTCTCACTGCTCCTGCTCCTCTCACTGCATCTTTCACTGCTCCTGCTCCTCTCACTGGGCCTGCTCTTCTCCCTGGGCCCCTTGCTCTTACTCTTCCTCGTCCATACATTGCAGTGTTTGTCTTTTTCTGTTCCCAAAAACATCACTCTTCAAAGTCCCCCTTTTATTGTATAAGTGTCAATGTAATAGAAAAAAATAACCCCTGCCATTGAGTCTAAGCCAGATAGGAATCAGCTGTGGTTGGCCCAATTTACACAACATAAATCAGCTAAGATATATTGTTTTTGAACTGATATCAATGCAGAAGCAGAGGTTTTTATACTGCATCTAAGGTTTGGAACATTGTTTTTGCTATTGTGGGATGTCGTGTGTTAACATTTGTAAATACTACAAAAACGATCCATAATTTTGTTGGGAGGTATAGCTTGTCTGTTCAGAAAATGTAAGCATTGTGGAAATGTGTTCAATGACTCTATATTGTGTGAAAACGACATGAAATGTGTGAATGGTATGGCCACAATAGACCGATGCTGTGTCAATTGTGTTTAGAGTTTTGAAAATGTGACAACTGCTTGGACAAATGCTTGTTAGCGACTGAAAAAAACTGTAAATAAGACTCCGACATGTTAACAAAGATGAAAGTGAATGAAAAAGATGAGATACATTATTTAAGTTTAACATAAATCTGGTTGACTTCAGTCCAGGAGATTTTAAATAGTCCATGGGCTATAAGAGCTAGAAAAAGCCAAAAGCATAGTCAAAAAAAAAAAAGAACACTACCAAATCTATATGTACTTCAGATGCTTGATCATGCTCTTGACTCTTAGTCTACTTGGTATTTGTTCCATTCGAAAGATGTATTTATCATCCATTTTTTACTTTAATGCAAACATTATTTATTAATTTTTTTAGATAAGAACGATCACATTTATCACACAGAGATTACACATGTCATGTTGTTTGGGAAAATTCTTGCATAATTTAATAAACATAATTGCATGATATCAGATAAAAAATAATAATAAAATAATTTAGAAGAGAATGCAACATCACGGTTGTTTGAACCAATAAGCATTAATCTGTGTCATCAGCGAGTCGTTTCCAATCGTGCTTTTGGTCAGCCCAGCTTGGGGAGAACTACTGCGACTGCATGGAAAACTCGCTGTTGCACTTAAATAGCTTAAAGGTGCCATCTGTAATGTTTGGCAAAAAAAATCAAGTCATACTCCACATTCCATAACAGATGGGGGCAGTATGTCTCAAAAAAGTGAATTGGTCTACTCTAGAGTAACAAACGAGAAACGGCATAGTCTCTATGCTCCGCCCCTACCTTCACAACAACACTACAGCCATAGCCGAAGCCTAACTGTGCGTTCACACCACCGCCGTCTAGAGCGTCAGAAATCGCTCTTGCCGCTCTGCTCACGACGCTGCAGAAAGATTTGTGAGCGCTCAGGCGCTCTAACGTAGATCGAATGCTTATTTTGTATTTAAAGCGGCCGCAAAGCAAACAAGCTTGTTGGTCTCGTGCAGACTAACCACAAGGAGTTATAACCTCATTAAATATTGTTGTGGACGAAATATTAGGATCCTTTACTTAAAATGAACAATCTCAGACACCTTGGTCCACGTATCACTTTTAAAAAAAATTTGTATGTCCTTGTACGCAAACAGGGACACATAATAGATTAATACAAACGCTAAACAGCAATAATCAACCTGCCCTTTATTCTGCTTGGGAAATAATGTGCCAGCTCTCAAGCATTCACAGTGAGACACACGCAATTGACTCTTTTCACATGCTTTCACGCCACACATCAATTTTTTCACGCACAGAAAAAACACGAAGCAAAGAGGACACAGAGACCAACAGACTAGACAGAGCAGGTTAGTTATGATATATAGGGCTGTGCAAAAAATCGAATGCGATTTTCATGCTCCTCTCATCAGTAAAGACGCTCCTGTAATTATAAGTATAAATACTGTAACAATATAAATACTGTTCAGTTTATTGCACAGACCGATCATTTTATGTCTTTACACATCAATGTATCATCACAAGCTGCAGGGTGTAATTTGGTTTTGTTTGTGTATGTTTTTTGACTCTCAAAGCTGGGATTCCCATCCACTTCCATTATGTGACTTACAGACTGCAACGGTTAGAGTTAAATATCTTTGTTTGTCTTCTGCTGAAGAAACTCACCTACATCTTGGATGCCCTGGAGCTAAGCAAATAAACAAAAAAATATATTTTTGGGTGAACTATATCCCTTTAATAAAAATGCAGATTGACTTAGCTTAGGCTTGTTTATTGTATATTACTCAAACATGGTGTAAGAAGCGGCACTAGTCCCTGAACATGGCCTCGAACAGCATTCCTTCCCCTGAGGGCATGCGGATGTTCAGGTGATACATGCAAAAATTGCCCAAAGAGGTGAGAGTGGCAGGTCTGTGGCAATTAATGGGCAATGAATATCGACATATCTACAGTTACATTATTGTGCTGAGAACTAAAAGCTATACTTGATGCCTTGGGAGACTACTTCTAGCCCACAAAACAATGTGATCTGCAAAAGTTATATGTTTAGGTGTTACAGCCAAGCAGGAAGCAGACGGGCCTACAAACCGCTTTCTCGTGAAGCTGAAGGAACAAGCATCGACCTGTTAATACAGGGAACTCAGAGATGAAATGATTTGTTATGTAATGATTTATAATTTATCCTGGGTATTGGGAAAGATTTAGATTGATGTTGTGTGATGTATAAAAGCATGCCTCTGGGTCTAATATTTGTATTCTTGGGAATAATTCATACAGGAATGTGGACTCCAACATGTTAACCAAGGTTTGGCTGAAATACATGATTTCAGTTTCATGTGAATCTGGTTGACTTCACTCCAGAATATTTTAAAAATGTCCATAGGCTATAACAGATAGAAGGCAAAAGCATAAACAAAAGTCATCCACTGACCATTGCTTTCTGTTGGTTGGTGCACCAGATTCCTATAAATTACTAAATTTCACTCATGAAATGTTAAAGAGCACCAGTAAATGTGACCACACTTTAAGGCCCTTACTAATAAAAAAAGAAAGAAAAAAGAAAATAAATCTTCACATCTGTATTTTAAAATTGTATTTATTTGCATTTTGTATTCATGTGAAGTTGAGGTAGAATAATGACATTTTGGTGTCTCCTAAATTGTATTTCAAAGGCACATTTTCATGGTATGTCTGCACTTTACTCACATGCACCATGAGATTACTGATTGTATTTTATGCAAACAGCCCCTCAGGTAGTTCAAGGAGAAGCGGAAATGTAGTGCATCAAATTTCAGTGAGATCACACAACCATTCTGAAGTATCTGCCCCTAGGGTCAATCTGCTATATTTAAGCAGGGACCTGTGGGATCAAATCAGACAACAGAAGAGCAGTTAATCTAAACAACTGTTCACTGCATCACCTGATAACAAATCTAGAAGACATTTCTTTCTTCTTTTCTGAGAATCTAGACAGACATCGCATTTAAAGGTAATGTGCTTTTTACTATTAACTTGATATATTGTAACATCATTTTTTGGGTGTTATTGTCGAGTTTAATTTATTATAACATATTAAGTGATATTAAAAAAATCTGATGCAGATAGAATTCATATATATATATATATATATATATATATATATATATATATGGGAAGGGTTAGAAATGCATAAGATCACCATCATCCTTAAAAATATCTTCTTTATTCATATTTATAGGTCTATGAAGACCTTTTAACATTTATCATAACCTTTCCATTGCACAAATAAATAAATGAATGCATAAACTCATTTAAAACAATCTTTATATTGATACTAAAAGCTTGTTTTTGAATATGTGAATAATAATTGTTTCTTTTTTTAATGAAGGAATCGCAATGGGAGACAACATGAATAACCCAATGGCAGACGTTCTAAAGATGAAACACAAGAATTATTTAAGGAGTGTCCATCAAATTCTGAAAGGAACTCCTGTTTTTTCGACTTTTCCATTGAGTATTTTGTTTGTTGGATTGGAGAAGCTGATTGAAATAGAAATGTTTTCATGCCCATGCTAAATACAACGAGCTAAATATGTTGCTAACAGTGTCCATCTTCATTGGGCCTGCTCTTTTTACATATGTTTTAATGTTCCTCCTTTTAAGACCTTTTAAACTTACTGCAAAGACATATGAGAAGACTCGTTATAACGGTCCTAAAAAATTTTTAGCGTGTCTAATTCCACCAGTAATTGGGATCGTCATCTTGTTACTTGATGGTGATTATTTTGCTTGTGCAATGACAAACTGGAAGGGAGAATATGTGCCTGATATGACGTTCAACAGGTCTTGGTGTAAACCTACTGAAGGGACACAAAATGTGACAGAGCTGAAAGATCTAACTTGGAAATATATTCATCAATCTCAGGTAAATATATGCTGTATGAACTATTCTGATATACTCTATTGTAATATAAGTTGACTCTTTTGCTTAATGGTTTATTTCACAAAATGGAAGAATTCATATATTCATTCAGTCAATCATTCATTTAATCATTCATTCTTTCATTCCAGTGTGCCGGATACATCTTGATCTCTGTCTTCAGTGTCTTGATGATTGTCTTTTTGGGTATTAATGACTGCTGCATTACTGGGAAATGTGATTGCTGCCCAAGTCGACTGTTATGCTGCCAACAAAGAGGAGAGAGTAATGATGAGGAAAAAAACGAGAGTGCAGAAAGTTCAGAAAGTTCCGAACCTTTAAAAGGGTTTAGTACAGCCTATGTAGTTCTTCAAAAGAAAATGTAAAATTAAGAAAACATAAAAGGAATGAACTTGTGAGGGTTATCTAATATGAACGTGCCTAGTCATATCCACATAAAGTTGTTCTGAAACCTTTGAATATTTTAAATAAATTTAAAGTATGAATTTTAAAGTAGTATTCTTACAAATATATATATATATATATATATATATATATATATATATATATATATATATATATATATATATATATATATATATATATATATATATATATATATATATAATGTTTCATTAAATGCATTATAAATGCATTATATATATAATGTTTCATTAAATGTCTTTCTGTCATTTAGTTGGGTCTCACGGCATATACTTTTAATTTTATGGATTTGTTTTAGAAATATGTTATTCTCATACTTGGTGATGGTAATAAATGTATATACTATTTCAGAGTATCAATAATTTTGGTGTTTATGTCCCTGTCAGCTTATCATTTCTTAAGAGCAGGGATGTCCCGTCCTGTTCCTGGAGGGCTGGTGTCCTGCAGAGTTCAGCTCAAACCCCAGTATAATATAACCTTAACTAATGAAGGTCTTACTAGGTCTATACTAGAAAGTTCCAGGCAGGTGTGCAGAGGCAAGCTGGAGCTAAACTTTTCAGGACACTGGCTCTCCAGGACCGAGTTTGGACACCCCTGCTTAAGAGTGTAAGATTGTAATTACCTGAATTATATGTAAAGGATTATGTTGCATGACATGTATTTTTTATATTTGTATATGTGACCATGGATCACAGAATTTAACAGTCTTTAGTCTCTGTAGCAATAGCCAAAAAATACATTGTTATTATTTAGCTTTCAGATGATGCATAAAATCTCAGTTTATGAAATCTGACACTTATGACTTGTTTGGTGGACCAGGGTCACAAATGTCCAGTGTGTTTTCATGTATGGTCACTTTAGCTTGCACTTTAAAATTAACTTTTTAATGCCATTTAAAATTGAGTCATAATCTGTTAGATTGCACATTTTTATTTTACAAATAAAATCACATTTTCGAAACATTGAAGCCTCCATTCATTTATTCTATATTATATGTATTTATACTGATGACTGGAAATGGAACTTAAAAGGCAATTTATTTTTAATGGTTAAAATGAGAGTGATTGTGGTTTTGACATTGTATTGTTGCTGTATTACAATTAAACGTATTGTGCACACATCAATGATTGTGCATAAGCTAATTTCCTTTTGTAAAATTTCCATGTCCATGCAAAGAGACACAACCGTTCCAACTTCAGGCCTGTGATGAAACTGAATAGCTTCATCTTTCTTGAACCTGCTCTTCTAGCTCTTACTGTAATAATGTTCATTCAAAAGCCTTGCAGATCTTCATCTTCCCCTTCAGTCTGATTCCATCTTCATTTTGCATGTTTCTGTTGTTGTCTGAGGGAGAATATGTTGGGAAGGAGATTATATATTGGATGAAGAGCATTTTGTCTGGTTTGTGTGGTGTGACGTTTTGCATGATGAAAAAGTAAGGGAAAGGTTTGAGCTGTTTGTTGACATTGCAACAAAACATATATTTTGTAGTTATTTCTGCAGTTTTCTGGATGGTTTGACAGTAGAACTTGCCTGTAGCTATAGTTTTTGCAGTTATGGGAATGCTTCATTCAGGGAGGTGTAGGAATGTTACTGATGTAAAGGATCACATTTCAGCTTCATATACCTATACTTTTGATGCCAAGTATGTGAAGGCATTCACTTATACATCAGTGTATGGTATTTGACATGATCGACTTGACAAGAAACCTTTTGAAGTCACAACAGACAGCAAGATCCGATAACAGTGAATGTAAACTACAGCACATTTTAACCCCTGATAAAAACTTTTACAATTATTATTTTTTCTTGCGCTCTTTAATGTAGTTCACTTCCAAGTTTGCATGAGTGTGGTTAAAGTATGTAATTTACATATTGTATGTCGAATTATTATTATTATTATTACTATTTTAAAGGTGCCGTAGAGACTGATGTCATATAGTGACTATTGTTTTTTGCAAATATCTAAGTACTATCTACTATATACAGATATACAACCATTCAGCCTTTTAAAAGACACACATTCAGATTAACCAGTCTGCATAATGATCCTTGTGTGTTTAAAAAAATAAATAATCAAAATTCAAAAGCAATATACTGTTTTCTGGATGGCTTGACAAAACTTGGTTTGACAGGAGAATTTTGCCTGTAGCTATTGTTTTTGTAATTATGGGAATGCTTCATTAGAAATGTGTTATTAAAGGGTTAGTTCATAGTATATGACTTCTTTCACAAAATTGCATCAGTTTGCTCCAAGAGGCCTTTGATTACCCCTCGGGGCTTCTGAGACACTTATTTTTATGGATGGGCACATTTTATTTAACTTCTTTTGGACTGATGCACTGCAACACCTGCTGAGTGGCATTAACAGCTTGAAAGATCAATACAACTCCGGCTGAGTTAGTCTGAAAGAAGAAAGTCGTATTCACCTTGGATGACTTAAAGGGGAGTAATTCGTGGACTAATTTTCATTTCTGGGTGACCTAATCCTTTAAGACCCTAACATGTTGATTCAATTAATAAAAATGTTCAAGTTTGTTCAAGTTCAAGCAGTGAGTTTTGTCAGTTCTTGTATAGTAGCTCATAATGATCCTAATTTCAAGGATAAACTATTCTGCTAAATTACTAAATGTAAATCGATAACGCATGTATTCCATTTAATGATCTCTTTTGTACTTCTTGTAACGTGTTAATCTTTTGAAGAATTTTAGTTTAATGCTCTGTTTTATGACATTGTGTTACCAAGTTGTGTTATAATGCTATTTGTTGTTATTTTATTTGACCATGAAGATTAAAATTATATCTGATGAATGTCATTGAATTTAGTTTGATAGAACACATCTGCGTTACTCCTCACAAAGTGTTCGCGAAATAAAAGTTTACCCTCATTATGTAATTTGCATGAGTAGGCCATTGTTTTCATTGTCCCCTTTTCCAAGTTCCACGACTTTTTTGCAACTGTTGTAGGAGAAACTTTATAGAAGATATACAATATTTCTACTGTACTGTATGTTTTATATCATCCAGAAATATTTTGTTTTATTTATTTATTTACTTTTTTGCAGCAGAATGGCGGAGGATTGTGCAATTAGTAGGCTAGTACACTTAAATATTATATAAGCTAATTTAACACACAGGTCCCATATTCATTTTATACAGATCTGAAAACAATGATTAATTTACTAAAATCACTAAAACTGTTTTCTTTACTGAAGAAGATCTTCCACCATGTAATGATCTTATGGAAGAGTCTACAGATGTTTCCATAAAGAGAGAGATGCAGCCAAAGGACTCATCTAGTCTCTGCCTCAGCAAGATATTTTAAAGCAAATTCAGGATTTTTATTTTTTATATTTTGTAAAAAAAAAAAAATAATAATAATAAAAAAAACTGCTGTTTTTCAGCATTAAGTTACATTAAGGCTTTTGAAAATGTAACTGAAGCAGTAGTTTGAAATTTACTTTACATGCCCACGCTTGTGCAGTCAAACTAAATAAAAATCAAACACAGCTCATCTTCATTGAACCTGCTGTTTTTCCTTTTGTTTTTCCTTTTAACCCTCTGAAGTCGATTAACGCGGATACGCGTTTTGAGTCATTTTCTCCTGATAACCCCGAAAATAACTTAAATTACACTTTCAGTTTTAATTGTACAGATAAGATCAATACATCAATCAAATCTGTAAAGGGTCTACTTTTTTGGATACAGACATAATAACAACAAACCTTTGTGCATTTATAAAATAAAGATAACAAACAAGGTGGTGCTTTCTGCAGCCTTTGTCTGCGCTGATCTTCATTTACAAACACGTCATTAAAATGAACTGTAACTCTGTGAATACTCAACGAAGAGACATGATAGAGATATCTATAGAAAGCCTGACATTTCTACTTTTAAACTAAACAAAAACAGATATTCTGTGATAAAGTAATCCATATGAAAACAACGCAATGTCTATTTTTCATGTCTCCCTCCATTATATCTAATGTGACCACGCCCCCGCGTTGAAGTCGCTCTCTAAGTCGCTTTGGATAAAAGCGTCTGTTAAATGTATTCATTTAATTTAATTTAATTTAAAATCTTGAAAGATCCTTGAGCCTCTTTTATGAATTTTGATCTTCAGTTCTCTCCATAGATTTTCGATGGGATTTAGGTCAGGTGATTGACTGGGCCATTCAAGCAACTTGATTTTTTCCCCCTTTGAAACCACTGCATTGTTTCCTTGGCCTTGTGTTTGGGATCATTGTCTTGCTGAAATGTCCACTCTCTTTTCATTTTCAGCCTTCTGGGAGATTTTTATCCAGAATCTCCCGGTACAATTCTCCATTCATCCTGCCCTCAATAATTAGAAATCTGCCAGTACCCCTGGCTGAAAAGCAGCCCCAAACTTAACTGTTGGTATGGTGTTCTTGGGGTGGTGGGCAGTGTTTCTCACCATGTTTCTTCTCCAAACATGGTGTGTAGGATGACTGCCAAAAAGTTAAATTTAGCTTTCATCTGACCACACTATAGTCTCCCAGTAATCCACAGGCTTCTCCTTTCTTTCTTTCTTTCTTTCTTTCTTTCTTTCGCAAACTTTAACTGAGCCTCAACATGCTTTTTGTTCAGCAATGGTGTCTTGCGTTGTGAGCGTGCATGGATGCCATGGCGGCTCAGTGCATTGCTTACAGTTTTATTTGAAACAACAGTAACTGCTGATGCAAGGTCTTCCTGAAGTTCTGTGCGAGTGGTTCTCTCTCAATACTGACAAGATTTCAGTTGATCTCCTGTCTTTCTATGCCATTTTGCACCGTGTTATCTTCATGTGTTCAATACTTATTCCCTGTGTCATTTCACTTTGGCTCAACTTGTATACTTAAATGTTCTGATTTTTTTGCATGAATTCAGTATTTGGCTTGATGGCTACATCTGGTGGAAATTTTGTGTCAATAGCCCACTTATAAATCCCCTTACTGATAAAAATGCTGATGTGTCAAATACTTATTTCACCCGCTGTATGCCATGAAAAATAAAGGCAGTTCTGAAGGCAAAAGTGGGTCCAACACAGTACTACAGGGTGTATCTTATGAAGTGGCCGGTGAGTGTATATTTTGCACTAGATTTGAGTGGGTTTGAGTTCTCCTAATATGTCCTGCTAATGTGTTACACTGTTATTGAGCTGTACCAATCAACTTTCAACTGACTTGAACTGAAAAATTACACTATTCATAGTTTTCAGTTAAGTGACTGGCTAGAAGACCTGGTGGGCAAAACATCTAAACATTTAAAGTGCCTTTGAAACAGGGATATTAACAGAACAAATTCAGCACACACCTTATTTATGATGCAGGAACACCCCCCCCCCCCATAGCAGTGGTGTGTGTGTGTGTATGTTCACTTCTCATTGCTATGTGCGTGTACTTGGATGGGATACATGCATTTCTGTAATGTTTGCCATATTTATAGCTACTGTATGAACAAACTTTTGGAGAAACGAGATGAACACGGCTAAATCTTTCAGTGCTACAGAATTACCGCTGCAAATTGTTTAATCATTTTAAACACAAACAGTTTAGGGTTAAATACTTGTTCACAACATACATTTCCTTTTGTGCGAAGAAGGGTAGTCGCTGTACAACAACAGGATATGTGGGTACCTCACCTGTTGATAATCAATTCCTGTCACCCTCTTCCTGTAGCTACAAATGCAAAACAAAAACAAAAAAATATCCTGACAATACTTCAGAAGAGTCAAAACGAGCAACAAGGGTAAGTAAAACAGAATAATTCTGTACAGTTCTGCTGTAAATGTAATCGCAGTGCATCATTTATTTAAACACATTATTAACTTAATTATAAATTTTTCCTTTTGTTTTACAAAAGTGTAGCAAATGTTTAAATTGTTGATGTTAAAAATGAAATACCATTATTATGTTTGCTATTATGGGGATGTGTTCAGTTTTCCTTCCCTACAGTATGGGAGAAATATGATAATGCATAATAAAATTTGTAATTATACAATTAACCATATATCATAAAACATCATACATTTGCATTGCCACAAAACTAAACTGAACCTGTCTCCTCCAGGGTGAGTTTGTGGATATGATTAAAGATTTATTAAAGGGATGTTATCAACATTGTATTAACTCTTTCTTTCTCTCTTTCTTTTTTCTTTCTTTCTTTCTTTCTTTCTTTCTTTCTTTCTTTCTTTCTTTCTTTCTTTTTTTTTGTTACCAGAACAAAGTCATTTCTCACCAGAAAAACAACTCATTTCACCTGACCAACATACTGTGCTGTGTACAGACCTTCAAAGATGCCTTTTCCACAGTTTCTAAGACTATATGGGGGCAATATGACCAAAATGAGTATGGTGACTTCAGTTCCACTCAGCATTTTGTTAGTGGGTTTGCAGGCAATGATTGATGTAAAATTTGCATGTCCGTGCATTCCTAAGTGGAACAAAACTATATCCGCTTTAATCTTTGTTGCTCCTGCTTGTCTTGCTTTTGTTTTAATGCTATTGTTTTTAAGGCCTTGGAAATATGAATGTAAATGGACTATATGGAAATGTTGCTGTTGTGGAGAAAAAAAAAATTGTGGAAGTTGCTGTTGTGGGGGGAGAAAAATTTGTGGAAGTTGTTGTTGTGGGGTGAGCAAAATTTGTGGAAGTTGCTGTTGTGGAGAAAAAAAATGTTGTGGAAGTTGCTGTTGTGGAGAAAAAAAATGTTGTGGAAGTTGCTGTTGTGGAGAAAAAAAATGTTGTGGAAGTTGCTGTTGTGGAGAACAAAACAAAAGAGGAGCATCTAAAAGAGAAGACAAGAAAGAAGCATCTCAGTCTGAAAAAGATGAGCTTGATGTAAATTTTAGTCGTGAAAAAGCTGTTTTAGCTTGTTTAACTCCGAGTCTTGTGTGGATCTGTTTATGCTTCATTGATGGTGATTATCTCACATGTGGATTAACATACTGGGATGGACACTATGCCTGTGATAAAGAACTGCATCCAAATTGCCTGAATTGGTGCAAACCCAATGATCTGGGACAAGGAAAAAAAGAGACTGAACATGAATATGAACAAACACGAAACTGGATTGCCATATCAAAGGTAAATATAATAGGCTTTTTAACCCAAATTTATTTTTAATAATCTACTTTTTTTTTTTCTGAATGTCTTAAAGGAATCTAAATCGTAATGTTATTTATGCTTATAAATTGTGACAGATACTATTTGCTTATCAGTATTGTTGTACATTAGCAGGATGCACTAATAACAGAGTGTAAATTATTTTATTAATTAAAATTATTAAATAGACGCTGCCTTAATGGTACAACAAAACCCTTTCATAACCTACCTACACCTAAACCTACCCAAATAATACATCATTATTAAATACACATTAGGCCCTTGATTTCCACTTGACATCCACAAGCATAACTCTCTGTGACATATACCCCCACAGATGCTGATTAACACTGTCCGACAACATAAGATGAACAAGACGCCAGTGTGTTTATTCTCAGCATTATAACTTTATTCTCATCATTGAATGAGTTTTTACTCAATATTTTATTTAAACATTTTTTTCCTGAAATTTAATTCGTTTTTTTCTCGAAATTTTATGATTTGACCCCCAGATATAACATCCATGCAATCACTCCGTTGCTGATCTATACAGGTGGAGCTGGGAAAGGTGGGGGGGCACTGCAACTGCTACTACAAGCACTAGCAACGTTTTTGAATTCTGTTGGCCTGCTCAATCTAGAGTTTCATGACAGAACTTTCTATTAATATTTTACAGTGGTAAAATTGCAATCAATAAATAAACATTCTGAGACAGGAAAGGAAATTAATAATTGAGAATTGTATTAACATTAAGTCCCAAATTATTTCAGGAGACTGTGCCTCCCTTTCGAGCTGCTACACAAATGTCTGAATTCAATAGTTAAATCTACAAGTGAAAATATACTCAACATATGTATATGAAACAACCGTATTGTTTTTTTTTTTTTTTAACACACACACACATATATATATATTAACTGTATATCTATTTTTTTTTTTTTAAGACTACAGGTTATGCTCTGGCGATTATCTTCTGCTTCATAGCAATTATTATTGTGTTGTGTGAATGCTGCAAAAGTGGAAAAAAAAAAACAGAGACAACAGAGGAGCATCTCAAAGAGGAGACAGCGGAAGAACACCTGAGACTTTGAGACTCATTAACAAGACAAGTAACACAGATATAACACCGTTTTGAAGTGACAGTATCAGCGATATCAAATTCCATCAGCTTTTTTGTACATTGTGACCTAACAAAGTTTGGTTGTATCTTCTTGAGTGAGCCTTTTGCATGCAGCACAAGAGTCAGGGGTATTTTTGTACTGATTTTATTTTCCTTTTGTATTTTTATAATTTGTATAAAGAAATGAATTACACCGTTCATAGAGGTTTGTATGTTACATTTACACTTGATCCCAAAGATTTATTTCCTATTTGTGATTTTATTTTATTTTTAATTGAGATAAAACTTTACAAGTTGTTTACAATTACCTAAACAAATGTACTATTTTATTTAGATTTGACAGCTGTTCTTCTTGTGTCTGGGTTTGAATGATTTAATCAGGTTCACTTTAATGGTCAATCTACATCAGCAACAGCAATACATTTTATACAGAATCCTCCAGACAAACTATTGATTATGCCATTATTTGTTGTATTAGTTTATGATCAATGTTAACAGATCCTTTTAAATATTTTTTTTTTAAATAAAGATCTAATGTTCCAAATTAGAGATCTCATCTTTACACATTGATTGGTGAAAAAATAAAATAAAATACTGATGATCTACTTTTTACTTGGTGGCTGCTTCTAAAAAACCTCCTACTCAGTGTAGGCTACTTAATTTCTATAAGTACTTACTTAACGAGTGCTAAAAGATTCGGTACTCTACAGACAAATCTTGTTAAGTATAAATGAGGTCCAGGCATCATCCGCCATGTTGACGTTATCTTGTGACTTAAGACGTAATAACAAGCTCAACAACTTAATATTTATGAGCAACATGTTTAACAGATTTCTGTCTGACAGCAGCCAGTGCTGCAGACAGAGATCTGATCTCACCATCATCCAGTCTGTCTGGAATGACATGAAGAAACAGAACAAACTGAGACAGACTCAATCCAGAAGAACAACGTCTCCAAGATGCTTTAAGAAACCTACGGGACGATCCCCATGACCGAACCAAGTGGCAAATGTTGTGGCAATCAGCCGACCCTGCACTGCAGGACTAACTCCAGGAAAAAGAAGAAGAAAAAGAAGTGTAGGGAAAACATTTAAATTTCATTTTGTCAAATTTAGATGAAAAATACCAATACATGCCACAGAGCTTAGACCTTCTTTTACCACAAAGAACCTTTTATGAAACAGAAAGGTTCAGATTTTAAAGGTTCTTTATGGAACCATTTAGTTTCTTCTATGGCATCGTAATCAGAGCACACCTCGCTTTTCAGAATGATGAGCTTTGTAAAAATCGATGCGTTTCAGAATGCGGGCATAGAGGAGAAACTATAATGTACATTTTGTGGAAAATTAGGTGGGTTTTTTTTTTTACCATAAACCACATGAACACATTGCATTAACATTTATATTTCCTTGAAGAAAGTTTGGTCATTACCTCACAAATACCTGATAACCAAAAAAATGAGAAAAGTTACATACCCTTTCATGCATGGTGTCTACTACAGTGGACAGATATTTGAAGAGATTGCTTAATTTATTTAAAAAGGAAAAGGGAAGAGGAGATGCACCCAGAACATGAGAAAACGTTTTTCCAAAATCCAAATAAGTCATGTAAGATGTGTTAACATAGTTAACATAGTAGAATGATTCTAAGTTACATTTTTTTAACAAATCCAGTTCAATGAGCAATTCATTTTGAAATTCACTTGATTTGTCTCTGAATTAATCCATTTGAAAGGTGTCAGCTGAATGATTGGAAAAGAAAACACTGTTGTTTGGAGATGCAGCGGTTTTTTTTTTTTTTTTTATCATTTTGTTGACATTTTCTCCCACTAGGCATATGTGTAATGGCAGTAAGATGAGATAGAGCACTTAAGACTCATCAGATGATCACATAATTTAGTGAAACATTAATATAGCAATATAGAATCATCCACTGAAAAAAATGAGGTGTGAACATTTGAGAATTTATCATCATCTTTCTAAATGTGCGCTCTTTGCCATAATCGTAATGGGTACAAACGCAAATGTGTGTGTCCTTCTTCTATATGAAATAATCATGGATAGCAGTTTATGCTGTTTGATTTTGGTATTGAAAGTCATATTTGTAAGCATACGCAGTTGAAGTGAGGCTAATAAATTCTAAATTCTGCCTGGCATTTAACGAACATTTCAAACATTATATGGTTCTTAATATTGTTTTGGGAGTCTCCTACAATAGGATTACAATAGGATGTCATGGAAAAGTTCATTTATTTCAGTAATTGAACTCAAATTGTGAAACTCATGTATTAAATAAATTCAATGCACACAGACTGAAGTCTTTGGCACTTTTAATTGTGATGAATTTGTCTCACATTTAACAAAAACCCACCAGTTCACATCAACAAATTAGAATACTTCATAAAACCAATACAAAAAAATTTTCTGTGGCCACAGATTCACCGGTCTTGTCTTTTTCTTGCAGGACCCTGTACGTAACAGTACTAAATTAGTTTTAATCATTTAATCACCACCACAGCGTCTTGTATCCATTGGCAACATGCACGATTAGTGTTGATTGCAAGTGACGTCACAGGTAGCAGAGAGTGCAAGTAGCGATTGCAAGTGACATTGTAATTTAGTTTCTTTTTTCTTGTCTTCACCACCTGACTACTGTTGTTGACTACTGTTATTGTTAAATGTCACAGACAGAGATATTAGGAAAAAATAAGAAAAGGAAAAGGTAAGTGAAGGTGCAGTTCAAGAGGGAAGCTTTAATTATTTTGCACGGCCCCAGCTTAGACCTGTTTATGTAATGGCTATACAAATAACAGGGTTGTCTGTGGTTTCAGAATTGTCTGTGGTTGTATAGGATGGCCTGGATGAGTGTGAGATTTCAGGCCTAAAATTGTGTCTCAGTCCACCCTTGATTTGCCCTATGCCGTGTTTTAAGATATAAAATTATTATTAACAAAATAAATATATCATACATGCAGATAGATTTCATGCCAAATTTATTCATCATTTAAACGCGAGGTGCATATTTTCATCACCCAGAACTCATGCAGGCTGTGTTTTAGCTTCACTAAACAAATGTATGGAAATGTATATGTAGCCTATCTATCTGATTATTAGACAAGAGAGCTGGTTTGTTTCTGAGAGACAGCGATGTGGCTGTTCGATTGGTGTTCGCGCTGTGCTTATTCTACTCATTCATCATCATATCGCACAAAGTTTAAATCATTGACATTTAAATATAAACAAATAGTAGAACATGTATGAAGTAGTGTTTTAGTTGATGTTACTCTTGCCAAGCTCTGATTTCTGAAAGACGCACAGAGAAGCAACAGCAATGCAGTTGTTTTATTTGCGCTCGATTACACGATTCACTTCACACACTCATTATTGCGTAGTGACTTTAGAGGTTTATGTAACACAAGGTCTGACTGTGCCAGCCAAAGCCCAATATTATTCAGCAGGATTATTCATTATTAATTTTGAAGTCATTATGCGTGCCTTTCCGAATAAGGTATTCACCTTCAGGCATACCAGCCTCCCTCTCCTGCCACTCAGTTCCTCAGCCCTGCCTCCACTGGGTTCCGGCCAGCCCCTCAGCTCACCCTCAGTCAGCACCATCCAGGTGTTTTGACTCACCCACTCCCCATGAATCATCGCCTCGGCGTGGGGATCCCCTGTCTCCACCTCCAACCACAGAGCCCTGGAATCCAACTCGGTCCTCCATCCCATCGTCTCTGTCTTGGCTCAATGCCCCCCTTAGATCCACCAAGGTCAATCATCCCACCAGCTCTGCTCTTCATTCCTTTGGCTCCACTGTACTCCGCCTTCCCTCCAGCTCCATTGTTGTCCTTGGTCACACTGGCTCCGCAGCAGGCTTCTGCGTCCACATCTCTGCCTCTGTCCCTTGAGCCAATAACTCTGCTTTTGCCCTATGGACCTTTTGTGTCACCTTGACTCCATGTCTCGTTAGCTCTGTCTGAATCTCCATCATGACTGGCTTCATCACACGAGTTTGTACCCCTGGTTACATCTTCTAAGTTTCCACCATTGCTCATCCCTCCTGCGACTCCACCCTGGAACTGCATGCTGACTGTGGTCTGGGTATACATCTGGCTTCTCCTGTATCTGGCTTCCCCATGGCTTCTCCCACCCTCCACTCCCCCATGGACTTTTACTTTGGACTTGGTTTTGTTTGGTTCATTTACTCAAACAGTACACTGACTAAACTGCTGTGAAGAGAGAACTGAAGATGAACACCATGCCGAGCCAGATAACGAACGAAAGATTGACTCGTTCTCGAGTCAAGTAACCCGAGAACGAGTTACTGGTTCTTTTTTAAATGGGAATCATTCAGGAGCCACCCAGCGGAGGGGAAAGATTTGACTCTATCGCTTTATTCCAAGCAACGGGGCCATTCCGGTGCACGAAATTCGCAGGATAGGAGGGGGTAGTGATGCTTGGTGTAACTAAAAAGGTGCCATTGTCCGGTGAGTCTAATACCGCATAATCTTATTAACTGTTTTTCTCCTGAACTACAACTTTTTTTACCACACTATTCAGTGCCAATCCCGTCATTCAGCCAATATCACTGGTAAAGGTAAGGTATGGGATAGGTCTATGGGTTAGCATTTTTAGTGCAACTGTTTAGGAAACACTTTAACTGACACAACCAATAAAAACTTCAGAATCAGCTGTGGGGCGGAGTTTGCACGGTAGTGGATTGGTGGAAAAATTGTGCATGTGTGTCATGCGCCTGTCTGTCAATGGGAGGAAGCCACGCCCTATTTTGGAGTTCCACCCATATTTGGAGATCTCCTATTTGGAGACTACTTACTTTATATCAGCATTAAACCTATACACATTCTGTTTACATTAATACAGATTTTATAATCTATATTTGAAAATGAACTAAAATTTAAGTAAAATATTAAAACCAAATTCACTAAGAGTCTGATAAAACCAACAGCAGTGATAATGCATTAGGAGTTAAATTTTACAAATGTTTCTGTGGTTGAAGGGATAGTTCACCCAAAAATAACAAAATAAAAATCTGTCATCCTTTTCTCGCCCTCATGTTGTTCCAACCCTGTATGACTTTCTTATTTCTGTGGAACATAAAGGAAGATCATATGGGAAATGTCTAAGTGATTTTGTTTTTGTTGTTGTTGTTTTCACAATATAAGTCAAGGGTTAACAAAATGGTTTGGTTACCAACATTCTTCAAAATATTTTCTTCTATGTTCTTCAGAAGAAAGAAAATCATAGGTTTGGAACAACATGAGGGTGAATAAATGTAAGCAGTTTACAATGTGAATTTGTATGTGATGAAAAAAAATATTACATTTATTTAGTTAACTGCATTTGCAGTGTATTCAGAAGTAGTTTATTTGAATTAATTAATAATCATTATAGCTGGAAACTGTAGCAGCCTTTTTGTTTTTGGAGCAGAAGTCTAGGTGGTGTCAGTTTTTTTTTTTTTTTTTTTTTTCACTGAGTTGTTTCTTTCTGAGTTCTTGCTGAAAAACCACTTCTTCTTTTTTTTGGTCACAATGTATGGAACAGCTGTCTTTAAATAGTAAAGCAGAAGCAGAAATTAACCACAAACAACACACATGACGAACACAAGAGTAAGTCTTAAAGGAATCACTTTCATTTAGATTTGTTTTAATTTTTCCTGCAAAGTGTTCACTGCAGTTTGTGTATTCAGAAGTTTTAATTTAATGATTCAATTAGTGAAATTTACAAAATTATTTTCTTCATGAAGGTGATCTGTGCACCATATATCCACAGTCCATGAGACAAAGATGCCACTAACTAATTGTTTGTCTTCGGTGTTAAAGAAAACACATGCATTTCTGAAACATTTCTGTACGTCATCATCGTGTTACACGATGGAGATCATTTTTCTTGTGCCATATTGGAAGGGAATTTGTGTGTTTGACAACAGCTCAACAGATCGAAAAATTCTGAAATTAGACCACACTACAAAATATGACATATATCCATCAATCTCAAGTAAATATGACTGTATGAGTGTTTCCTCTTATTGTAATATCATAAAAGAAAAATTAAATTTGTTTAAAATTACTATTATTATTATTATTATTTTACCTCACAATGTTTCAGACGAGAAAATGAAAGTGCCTCTTAAGAATGACTTCTTTTTATACATATATATTTTCCCTGTGCTTGTGAACCATATAACCATTCATCAAACCTCAATAAAAAGAATTTGTATTTTTTTCCAGCAGATATATGGTTATGGCGTGAGCTGTGACTTCATCGTCTTGGCAATTATCTACAGTATCTTGTCTCATATACTTGTCTCATAATACATTATATGCATTCAAATCTTATCTTATATATTAATGGAACATTATATGTTAAAGAGGGCCTTGCCTCCCTTCCTCTTCCTCAATCCCCCCTACTGAACGTGATCAATTTTGAAAGTGAAAGTAAAAAAAAAAAAAAAAATCCTACCCGCATTAAAATTAAGCCATAGCCTTAAATGCATGTAAAATGTTGTCATTATATACTGAGTTATCAAAAGCACAGCATAGAAAGTGAAAGAACAACTGATGCGGTTGATGATCATCCACAATTTGTAATTTTGTACTTTCCACTATACAGTAGGGGTGTAACATTACTCAAAAATCGCGGTTCGGTACGTAGGCTACTTCGTGTTACAAACACGCCAGGTTCCACCTCACCTGAGTTCTGAGCACTTCCACCTGACCCTCATCATCACCCAATCACATCTGCACCATAAATACCACAAACACGCACTCAGTCAGCTCTCTATCGCGACAAGGTCTTACCTGTATGCTAACTCTAAGGACTAATTCTTCCTCTACTTACCTCTCTCCAGCGATCCTCCGAAGATCAAAGTCTCCATAATGCATGTGTGTGTGGTTCACCTCCCTCCTGTGACGTCTTCACCCAGCTATCACGGATATATATAAAACTTTTCCAAAGTGTAAAATGCAGCATCAACAGTTTCAGTTTTTAGACCTGCTCAGATTTCGTTATTGCGTTGGACCGATCGGACCGATCGGAATTAAGAGCAAAGGTCTGTTTAAATGCCGACGGGATCTGAGTTTGAATTACAATCGTTTTTTTCCTAGTTGTAGTGATGTTCACACTCGCGTGATGCCTTTTGAAAACATTAGGCCGGTGACACACTGGCATTAAAAGGTGCAAACACATCAGACAGAATTATGTTTTCTACTTTACAGTGTATGTATTTGACAGTTTTTAAACACTTAATTTAATGAAGCTGTTATTACTCATTATTCATAATATATATTTTTTTCAATCAAAAAATGATTTCAAAGCCTGTACAGTGATTTTTCTATTGGCATCAAATAAATACTGTGGATATCATATCGAAAAGTAGTGTCATGTTTTTCCAATAAATGGGTGGGTTATTGCTGAGAAACCACTTCAGTTTTTCTTTTTTTGGTGGGGGGGAGGGGGGTTTGCCAAAATGTGTGGCACAGCTGCCTTTAAATGTTAAAGCAGAAACAGGAATTAACAATAACTAACAGCATATCACAATAGGCAGGAAAAGCAAACAAAAGAATAAGTCTAAAAAACAAATGCAAATAATGTGAAAAAAAGATTTTAGATTAGAGATAACACCATTTTGAATGTCTTAGAGGTTTAACGTTTTAAAAACAACGTTTTTAATAAAGTTTTAAGGTAAATATTTTTGCTTTCGTGTTGTGGTTAGTCTTTTTGGTCCCACTTTATAGTGTCCCTAATACCTGTGTACTTACAGTAGTAACTAGATGTGTATGTAGTATGTAACCACAGTGTAAGTACACATTGATACATAGAATCTACAGCTTTAATGTTTGTGTAACTACACATATGTAACAACCCACTGAATGATATGTGTATACAAATGTGTAACAGGACATTGGTAACAACACTTTTTGGTAATGACAGTACAAATGTGTAACAGGACTAACAGCACTTTTTGGTAAATAAAGTGTTGCACTTTATATTAGATTTATCATGTAATTACTCTGATGTTACAAAGCAGCTGCCATTAAGTTTGGCTTTTACATGTAAATTATGGTTGGTGTCCAGAATGTTACACTTTATATTAAGTAGACAGTTCCTGCAGTGTTACCATGTAAGTGCACTGGTATTTCTTCCTATCTCCACCCCCTGGATCCCATTTCCACCCTTCAACCTACCCATCTCCTCCCCCTAGATCAAATTGTTCCGATTACTTTTATACATGTTGTTACAAAATGCAGTTATATGATTCCTGTACCACAAGTAGAAGTGAAATATATATATATATATATATATATATATATATATATATATATATATACAGCTCAGACACTAAATATAATGTGGGACCATAGATGAATCTACAGTACCAGATAATTATCCCCACACAAAAGATACAATTTGGTAATCATAGTTTAAGACAGGGGCCTCCAACTCTGCTCCTAGAGAGCTAGCGTCCTGTAGATGTCACCCCAAAACCCCAATCAAACACACATTTAGTAGCGACTTATCCCACATTCCCTACGAGGCCCTCCCTTTGAGCCCTCCCAGTCAGCTGACGTATGTCCCATGTCGCTTAAGACTGCCCTTCTTCTAGCTTTAGTGTCAGTTAAGCGAGTGAGAGATTTATAAGCACTGTCAGTCAGTACTTATTGCATTGAGTTTAGACTAAACAACTACAGAGTTCTCCTCAAACTATGTACCTAAATTTCTCTCCACTTTGTTCAGAGCTAAAGTTATCACCCTTCTGGCTCTTCCTAACCCAGAGGAAAAGCAGGGTCCAAATATGCTTTATTTTTTCGTCTAGTTCATGCTCATAGAGTGTGTTTAAAATGCTCTAGCCACTTCCAGCATTCAGAGCAGATTTTTGTTTGCTTTGGAGGCTGCTCTAAATGACTGCTAGTTATGAAGCAAAGATCTCACAGGACAGTTGATGCTATAGGCCTGGCATATGCCTCAGTGGACTTGCAGTATCCTATTGGAGTGAGGAATTCTACCAGAGAATTCTACCAGAGGAATGGCCTCCTCTTGGGCTTGGTCCAGATGAGATTCTCTTTCTATGATATCTTTGTAGCTGCCGGCTGATCTTCAATGACTACCTTCACCAGGCTTTATAACTTGGATGTTCCTGGCCTTCAGGCACGGATTTTGTCCACTTAATTTACCTTATCACCAGTGTAAGTGGAGAAGGTCTTGTTATGTAGAGCTCAGCCTATTGGCTTGAGTCCCATAACTGCCACATACTTATAGGAGCCCTCATTGCAGGTGCACTGGGGCTTGGCTCGCAGAGTGGCTTCATCTTGCACCATTCGAAAGGGAATGCTCCATTTACTAACATAACCTTTGTTCCCTGAGATGAATGTTATAAGGATTGATTGTTTGATTTGATTGAAGGGTATTTGTGGTTGTAGTTTTTGAGGAACTTTTTAATCATTATCATCATTATAAGTCATTAACCAAGTTTAACATACACTGTAAACCCTGACAAGTTAACTTAACTCAAATCGTTTGAGTAAACAGATTGCCTTGATTTAAACCCTGTAAGTTTTAAAACTTTGCATTCAAGTAATTAAGTGATTAACTAAGTGCTGATTGAACATTAGTGATGAACAGCTGCTGCTAACAAACAGAATCACTGAAGAAAAGAGAAACACAAGAACTACTACAACTGACTTCAGACACAGACTTAGATGAAATCAACTGAAATAAAATACATGAAATCTCTCAAGATCTGATTAAACAACCCCACAAACAGCATCACCAGCTCCACTTATTAATAACCAGACTGACTTTATTTCTGTCAGACGTCTACAGAAGATCTTATTGAGAATGAACTAAGGTTTCGATGTTGATTTATTGTTTCATTTGAAGTAACCATGTTAGAGATCACTGTTTGCTTTAGTTGGGCTCTTGACCCTTGACTTCTGTCTTAGTGTTTTCTCTGGCTGTTATAACCTTGTGTTTCTAAAACACATTTGTTATAACTCAAAAGCCCAGAAGAAATGCCATCAGATCTTAACCTGTACCTAGGTGTAGGTTGTTATACTTTATATTGGTGATAATCATCAATTATTGATTCATAAGAAGTTTAATCTCTGACGAAGTAAGTGTTATGTAATTTGATTGATTACAGTAAAAGTGATCCTAAGGCCCAGTGGTTCTGTGATAATCCGTTAATACAAAGACTTTCCAAACAGTGTGGACTTCTATGGTGTCTATTAGTCACACTCAGACATCAATAATCAGCATATGAACCTCAACAATGGTGACCATAAAAAAAAAAAAAAAATGCTGCAGAGCATGCTGGGCGCCATGGATGAGTTTTGTACTACAATAGTACCCAGCATGCATTGCAGCATGTTTTTTTGTCACCATTGTAGAGGTTCATATTCTGATTATTGATGTCTGTGTTTGACCAGTTACTGGCATAGAAGACAAAAGTATGTGTACAAAATGTTTATGAAGTCATTTTAATATTAATTGAATATTACAGAATCACTGCCTCTTAGTGTCATTTCTACTAGGTCCACTTCTACTAATTACTCATCAGAGATTAGACTGCATGGATCAATAACAGTGAATAATAATGAATAATTACCATCACCTTTATAAAGTATAACAACCTACACCTAGGTACAGGTTAACACCTGATGGCATTTCTTCTGGGCTTTTGAGTTATAACAAATGTGTTTTAGAAACACAAGGTTATAACAGCCAGAGAAAAGACTAAGACAGAAATCAAGGGTCAAGAGCCCAACTAAAGCAAACACTGATCTCTAACATGGTTACTTCAAATGAAACAATAAATCAACATCTAAACCTTAGTTCATTCTCAATAAGATCTTCTGTAGACGTCTGACAGAAATAAAGTCTGTCTGGTTATTAATAAGTGGAGCTGGTGATGCTGTTTGTGGAGTTGTTTAATCAGATCTTGAGAGATTTCATGTATTTTATTTCAGTTGATTTCATCTAAGACTGTGTCTGAAGTCAGTTGTAGTAGTTCTTGTGTTTCTCTTTTCTTCAGTGACTCTGTTTGTTAGCAGCAGCTGTTCATCACTAATTCTCAATCAGCACTTAGTTAATCACTTAATTACTTAAATGCAATGTACATCTTTCAGTGAACTCAACTGAATTAAGTAAAGAGTACTCATAACTGTTAGTTTTTTCAACTTAAACGGTTTAAGGCAATCGGTTTCCTCAAACGGTTTGAGTTAACATAACTTGTCAGGTTTGAGTGAGGCTGTGTCTGAAGTCAGCTATAGTTCCTTTCTCTCTTTTCTTCAGTAATTCTGTTTGTTAACAGCAGGTGTTCATCACTAAAGCTCAATTATCACTCAATTAATCACTTAATCACTTAATTGCAATGTATATCTTCTTTCAGTGAACTCAACTGAATTAAGTTCAGAGTACTCATAACTGTTAGTTTTTTCAACTTAAATGGTTTAAGGCAATCGGTTTCCTCAAACGGTTTGAGTTAACATAACTTAAGGATATCTGTTTACTCAAACCGTTTGAGTAAAGTTTACTTGTCAGGTATTACAGTCAAGGCAATCGGTTTACTCAAACGATTTGAGTTGAGTTAACGTGTCGGGTTTTACAGTGAAAAATGTTTGAAATCATGAAGAGTTGCACAAGGGCTGCCACTTCATAAAGCAGTTTGATTCATTATAAAGAACACAATGTGGACTATTGGTAAAATATTTGAAAAATTAGTGAGTGAAGTTTACATTATTTAGTAAACTGATTTCCACTTCAAATTATATATATATATATATTGTTGCGCAGAACCAGACGGAGTTTGATCCATTTGCAGCTCTTTATTTAGGATAGTCAAACAGACGGGGTCAAACGACAGCAAACTGAGCAATGGGGCGAGGCAGAGACAGAGTCGGGTAATCAAGCAGAAAGTCGAGGCAGGCAGAGAACAATCAATAACATGAAACAGTCCAGGGTCAAGAGAAGAAAACAAAACACAGGTAATAATGCTCAGAACTGACAGCCGGGGCAAATCAAGACTTCGCAATGAGTGTGTGTGTGTGAGCAGTTTATATGAGCGTGAAAATGAGGTGCAGGTGTAGGTGTAATTAGTCCCAGGTGTGAGGCCTTGTGGGAAATGGAGTTCATAGTAAAACTAATATTCGGCGATGGCCCCATCTGGTGGTGCAAGGGAGGCGGTACAGGAACCTCCTCTGTAACACATTATATATATATATTAGGGGTGTAACGGTTCACAAAATTCACGGTTCGGTTCGATACGATACACTGATGTCACGGTTCGGTTCGGTTCGGTTCGATACGTTTTAGATACAGCAAAATGTAAAAACATCTCAACTTTTCAGAATGCCGCAAGCGCATCGCGGGTCATGTGACAAGAACTAACCAATCAGCTTCATCCTTTCCCGTAACAACGTTGAGAGCTCAGCCAAGATGAAGGATCAGCTGATCATAGTTGTATATGGATTGCAATTTTGAAATAAATTTAGTAGCAGCGCTACTGCAAGCGATTTTTAGAGCTGCAAATCCATTTATCCTTCGCTGAAATTTCTGCGTCTCATGGAGAGAGCACGTCATTGTTGCTTAGCAAAGACAGACGCCTCATGAGCGCTTCTGCCCAAGCGCTTTGGAAAGGAGGAGAAAGACGCGCTTAGCGTTTTCCATGCGTTTTTAGGCACGATATGTGAACGGCCCCTAAGGCGCTCGCTCACTCAGCACGCGCTGAAGGCTCGTTGCAAAATGTCGAATGCCTTTAACAGACCAGAAATATAAGATCCTAAAATAACCAACAGGTCTGGTGTTTGGGTTGGATTCCCTGTAAGCTACAGTTTCTAAATGCTGCAGGGATAGTTTGCTGCGTGCATGTTTCTCCTTTTTTTCGTCTTTTCCCAGATAGTACTGACGCATATATCCCAGATATTCCCGCTGGTGTTTTTTTTTTTTTTTTTTTTTATTCCCGCTGGTGTACCCTGTCATGTTGCAGATGCGACATACCGTTGTTGTTTTTATCCACCACTCTCTTGCCATCACCATTATAGCTTAAAGGGAATCCAAAGTGCACCCAAACACCAGACCTGTTGGTTATTGGAGGATCTTCTCATTTCTAGTCTGTTAAACGCATTGGCTATTTTGCAACGAGCCTTCAGCGTGTACTGAGTGAGCGAGCGCCTGCTGAGTAGCCTAACATAAACATATAAGATGGTGTTTTTTTCTTCTTCGGGAGTGTCAGGGGCGTTGCCTGTTACGTTGTTTGGGTTATTGGGCTACCTTGTTGAACGCATATCATTATATTTCTCTCTCTCTCTTTTTTTTTTTTTTTTCAAATATAATTAATTACTCCAACGAACCGTTCGGTATACATAATGCGTACCGCGTACCGAACCGAAAGCGTCGTACCGAACGGTTCAATACGAATACGTGTATCGTTACACCCCTAATATATATATATATATATATATATATATATATATATATATATACAGGTGCTGGTCATTTAATTAGAATATCATCAAAAAGTTGATTTATTTCATTAATTCCATTCAGAAAGTGAAACTTGTATATTATATTCATTCATTACACACAGACTGATATCAAATTCAGTATCTCAGAAAATTTGAATATAACTTAAGACCAATACAAAGAAAGGATTTTTTGAAATCTTGGCCAACTAAAAATTACAAAAATGAAAAGTATGAGCATGTACAGCACTCAATACTTAGTTGGGACTCCTTTTGTCCTTAATTGCAGCATGAAATCCATGTCTTGCATATATCTGTGCATAGTGGTTCTTGAAGCACTGACTCCAGCTACAGTCCACTCTTTGTGAATTTCCCCCACATTTTTGAATAGGTTTTGTTTCACAATCCTCTCCAGTGTGTGGTTATCCCTATTGCTTGTACACTTTTTTCTACAACATATTTTCCTTCCCTTCGCCTCTCTATTAATGTGCATGGACACAGAGCTCTGTGAACAGCCAGCCTCTTTTGCAATGACCTTTTGTGTCTTGCCCTCCCTGTCCCTAGTCGTCTTTTGGACAACTGTCAAGTCAGCAGTCTTCCCCATGATTGTGTAGCCTACAGAAGAGAGACCATTTAAAGGCTTTGCAGGTGTTTTGAGTTAATTAGCTGATTAGAGTGTGGCACCAGGTGTCTTTTCACAATATTCAAATTTTCTAAAAATATTGAATTAGGGATTTTCATTAGTTGTCAGTTATAAACATCAAAATTAAAAGAAATAAACATTTGAAATATATCCCTCTGTGTATAATGAATGAATATAATATACAAGTTTCACTTTTTGAATGAAATTAGTGAAATAAATCAACTTTTGATGATATTCTAATTATATGACCAGCACCTGTATATTTAATACATCCCTAATATATATATATATATATATATATATATATATATATATATATATATATATATTAGGGATGTATTAAATATAGTCGATAGTCGAATCATATGTTTTGGGGCGGTGCAAAATATATTAACAAGAGTCAAGTCAGACATTCGACTAATTACTGATGTTAGCACACAGGGAGAATGTGTAATGAACACCTTGCAGATATAAACAGGGTAAATAATGTTTTATGTTTTCATTAACAGATGAAGATGACCAGTAGAGCGATCCATTTTATAGCAAGTTTTTAATCAATGGGATTCAACTCATAATGTAAAATGCTTCGTTATTTATACAACATAACGTTTATATTAAGACTTATAGGCTATTTGCAAAAAGTGCCTGAATGCACATAAAGATGTCTGCGGGTCTATAAATTCGAACTTTTGTGGACGCATTCTTCACGAAACAATGTGCAGAAACACGGCAGCTAAACTCTAAAAGTTTATAGCATTTTAGTATAATGGTCTTCTCATTATAATAGTAAGTATATAACAGTCCCAGTCATAGTCATTGATATTCTGCATTGTAGTTTGACCTGCTCGCGCGGTGCGCTTAAGAGATATCACTGTAGTACAATGAGGTAAATTATATATCCACGATATATATACACCGGCTGTTTTGAAAATCACTTGGATTTATTCATGCACTTTAAAATATTAATTTGAAGCTTCTTTCTTTTAAAATTCTTACAGCTTTATCATAGTAGGCTGTATATTAACTTATTGGGAGAAAACTGGTACTTCTATGTGAAATCAGACATTTCAGCTCCCCATATAGTCAAAATGGCATAATCAATAACACCCCGTGACTATTCGTCTGTTAGATTGGTAGTCAAATAAGATTCCTCGAATCAAAGCATCGATTTGTCGACTATACGGGGTCACCCCTAATATATAATATATTTTATATAATGTAAAAAATATAATTAAAAAACAAACATTTTATTTTAATCTAATTTGGAAAGTTAACGGTCCACATCAAAAGTAAAATGAATAAGCCTCATGCTGAATGAAGTGTCTCTTACTCTCAATTTCTCTTAGCGAATAAATGGAAATCAATATAACGGGGGTTACTTATTTAAAATAATAATAAAAAAAGAATCCAAATTTTGTTTTTAAATTTAAAAGTCTGTTATTTTACTAGTTTATTTACTTTACAGGAAGCAGCATGTCTCCTTAAAATGTTATTACACTACCAAAAGCAAGACTACTTACTCTATAGCAGCATCAAACCTATACACATTCGGTTAATATTATTAAAGATTTTATAATCTATATTTGTAACAATGGACTGCGACAGAGGATTAATGGGAACTGGTATTTATTGATGGAGGCAGAATATAACAGTGGATGAGTAGTAAATGGATGTTAAAGGAGGATTCTTGCCAACGGGTATGCACTTGTCGGATGGGGTGACCAGTGTAGTCGGGGAAGGTGTCCAGGGAGTTTATTAATTAAATAATGAATTAATTAATAATATTAATTTTAGATGGAAACTGTAGCAAACTTTTTATTTTTGGATCAGAAGTCTAGGTGGTGTCCGTTTTTTTTTTTCCACTGTTTTTTCTTTCTGAGTTCTTGCTGAAAAACCACTTCTTCTTCTTTTTTGGTCACAATGTATGTTATAGCTGTCTTTGAATGATAAATGCAGAAGCAGAAATTAACCACAAACAACACACAGACACAAAAATGACGAACACAAGAGTAAGTCTCAAAGGATTCACTTTCATTTAGATTTGTTTTAATTTTTTCCTGCAAAGTGTTCACTGCAGTTTGTGTGTTCAGAAGTTTTAATTTAATGATTCAATTACTGAAATTAACAAAATTATTTTCTTCATGAAGGTGATCTGTGCACCATATAAAGATCGTATCCACAGTCCATGAGACAAAGATGCCACTATCTGAATGTTTGTCTTTGGAGAAAACTCATGCATTTCTGAAACTACATTATTTTTAATAACTTTTCTATTGAGTCTTTTGTTAATCGGATTTGAGGAGTTCATGCAAACAGAAGTTTTCTCATGCCTGTGCAGACATGATCTGAATATACAACCGAAAGTCAGAGATGGGCATAAATACATGGAAATGTATTTAAAATACAAATACAAAATACTGTGTGGAAAAAATGTATTTAAATACAAATACAAAATACTGTGTGGAAAAATTGTATATGAATACAAATACAGTATTTTGTATTTTGAAAATACACAAAATACATGTGAAATTGAAGATTCAGTGCAGGTATCCCTATTAGGCTGAAATCTATCTGGGCCTATTCTGAATGCCAAAACGCATTTAGATGTGTGCAACTGCTTAGAAACCTTTGTTTTAATTTTATATACCTCTTTCCTTCCCCTGAAGTGTAAGAAATAAAAAACTACAAAAACTACAAAAACTAATTTTATTATGTTTTATCAGCATCATTTAAAGCCAATGTGACAGACTGGCGTTCCAATGTGGCCCAGTTCTGTTTGTTTCACAATCTTAAAGTATCTGCCATCCAATATTGTTGACCTAACCCGCCCAGTTGAACTAGTTGATGGAATTCCGATGGGTGATAAGACCAAAATCTTAATTTTACTTTACAGTAACAATATATGGCATGGTTTCACAATTATCAATATCAGTTTTGATACAGCAGCAAAAACTGAATTTCAAACTCTTTTGATGTTTTTTTTTTTTTTACGCAAGTAGTAAAGTAACTTTTATATTTGCTTAATGTAAAGTTTATTTGTTTCTATATACATAATTAGAAAATATAAAGTTTATCTAAAATATATATTTTTGTTAATTTCCACAATTTTTTTGGTGAACAATAAAACTAAAAGTGTGGTGTATCTTTCATCATTGTCCTCACAAATGCACACAATCACTACACTAAACTGATGTAGACAGACAATGATTAACCTAATTATTTCATCTCTACATAAACAAATATTTGCATAGATGGGTAAACACAATCACAATTTTTAAATGTGTCCAGTTACATTTTCATGAAGCACCATGTTTTTAAAATTGAAAATGATTACATTTACAAAATGAGCCTGCATAGCAGAAATAATGAATAAAGTAATGGTAGGTGTTTAATACAACCGTTAATTGAAATAAAATAATTAATGAATTAAAAAACATATATAACACAGTATTGTTCAATTTAGTGTTATACATATGTTATCATATTAATATGTTTTGTTCTAATGTCCCAAGTCACAATTTCGTGTTTACTGGTTTTAACTTGATTATTTGGTTACGGTTTAAGAAGTGTACTAAAAAACTTTTTCACATGTGTCGTCAAAATGACCCACAACCCAATCAGTTTACATGTCAAGAAATCCATTTATTCACAAACTTCTCACGAGACGAGTGTTTGACATAGACAGTATAAGAGATGTTTCTCAAATTATTCGGCAAACTACTTCCTCTCATCGCTGCTTTTTCGTGGTTTTTTAGAACAATTACTCAGAGTTGCCTTCTGTCATTTCACAGAATTATACAAGGGAGAGCGTGTCAAGCATAAAAGCATTGTAGGTTTACTGAGGAGTGCGCGCAGTAAGCAGGTTCATGGCGTAGAGCCATGCGAATTGCGAAAGTATAAACAAGGCTTCAACTGCACAAAGCTAAAGAGAAAGCGGAAAGTCCTATGTAAAAGATTTAGAAAAAGTTCCATCGATTCACAATTTATACCGTCGATACGAATCTACGATATTGTCATATGATATCACCCATCCCTAACATGCAGTAACGTTAATGATTCAAACACATTTGACAAGCTACTTTAATCAACAAGTAGCACATCCTCACTTTATTCCAGAAAAGTTGCCGATCCAAGGCTGGGTTGTACAGCTGCGGCTCACGTGGATGAATGTTGGGGTTGGGATTGGGGGGGAGGGGCGCGTCTGGTCTGAACTAGTTGACGCGTGAAAACAGTACCCTGATAAAGAGGTTGACTGGCTCAAAGTATTTTGAGTATTTTGAAAATAAAAAAAATACTCATCTTAAATGTATTTAAATACAAATTACATTTGATTTTTTCCAAAGGTTTTAAAATACAAAATAAAAAATAGTATTTTGTATTTCAAATACGTATTTTAAATACATGTATCTGAAATACTGCCCATCCCTGCCGAAAGTGAGCATCCTCATTGGAACGGCTTTTTTCATTTTCGACTTATGTTCCTCTTTTTAGGGCCTTTTAGAGAGAAATGCAGTCATTTTTGAGAATGAGCAAATGATGAGCTGTCCTAAATCTTTCACTAAATATCTGATTACACCCGTAATGTGGGTCATATCTTGTCTCATATACTTGTCTCATAATACTTTATATGCATTCAAACCTTATCTCATATATTAATGGATCATTATATGTTAACGAGGGTCTTGCCTCACTTCCCCTCCTCAATCCTCCCTACTGAACATGATAAATTTTGAAAGTAAAAGTGAAGAGCTGATATTGCAGTCGCAACGCAATCACGAAACCAATTTTTGTTTCAGTCTGCCGAGGTCTGCCACTATATAAACCAACATTTTCTTTCATTCTTGATTCTGACGATGCCATTGTATGCTCCCAGTGACTTCTGAAACAGAGGAAGTTTCTGACTCACTTCATTTTTAAAAGGGTAAAAGGCTATAATACATGGTAAGAATGTAAACTATTACTTATTAAAATGACAATGTGTTTCCTGCGAAGACATATATATTTATTCTAATCTAATTTATTCTATCTAGTTATTCTAATTCTAATCTAATAATGTTTCTCTCTCTCTATTATGCATGTTTTATTGTAGCATTTTTGCGGCAGAAACTGAAACTCAACAACACAGCACATCAGACCGGAGGAGCATATACAAAAGTAAATCCTGGTCTCCTTTTAATATATATTTCTATATTTTATATTGTATATTTGTATTGAAAGTTGTATTTTCATGCATCTAATTTAGAAATCTAAATTTCAAATGCATATAATTTATAGGTACACAGACACACAAACATACAAGCAGAAATGTATCATTTGTACGTACTCTTTAAATATTAAATAACACAATGTGTAAACAAATTTTATTTATTGTAGGGGACCTCTCCAGCCTTGAGAATTTCCTGAGCGTCTGAACTGCCAGATTACGAGCATTTCCTGAGACCTTAAAACAGAGGAGCAGTCAAAGCACCATCAAATTCACCTGTTGGGAACTGTGTAGACCTCAAAACATGCCTCCAATGATAAAAATGTTTAAAAGTGAACTGACGGCTCTTTCCGTCTGTATTCCAGTGATCATTGTATTAATTTCTCTGGAGGCTTTGATTGATAAAGATTTTATATGTCCATGTGATGCGAAGCTGAATGCGAATGTAACAAACCTCATCTTCGCCGGCCCTTTTGTCTTAACTTTTTTTTCAATGTGTATCATTTTACTGTGGATTAACTATAAAGTTAAAGATACATTTTATGTATTTCAACTGATAAAAATGTTGTTGCTTTGCCTGCTTCCACCTTTTGTGTGGATCATTCTTGTGCTCCTTGATGGTGAATATGTTGCCTGTGGAGACACAGACTGGAACGGACTGTATGTTACAGATGATCAGCTACACTTCAGATGGTGTAAACCCACTGACTCATTTCTAGGAAGAAATGACACCGAGCTCCAGGCTCTGACCACCAGCTTTATCGTCAAGTCACAGGTAAGTCAGATAATTGAAGAATTCACACCCGCTTTAATAATGTCATGTTAAAAAAAGGAAAGAAATTAAAACACAAAACCAATCCTAATGGACCCTTCTTTTCTCTCCTCTTCCAGATGCATGGTTTTGTGATGCTCCTTTCATTAAGCATTTTCTTAATTCTGCTTCATGTTTGCTGCTGCTGCAGTGATGACAAGGCAGAGACACAAAGTAAGAAACAATCTGAGAAGGAAGAATTCACAGGTACTTTCGTTTGCCATAGGAGCGAACCAACCACAGTTCAGACCAAATGATTGCGGAGGAATCATTCAGCTCAAAGAAACCATTGCTAAAAATACTTGCGTATGAAGATTTAAGTTAGCCTGTCTGATGATATGTACATTTTATGATAATGCTAAATGTAAAAATGAAACAGGTCCACTGTTATTGAAAATAATTAACATAAAATGAATAAATGATATGTTATAGATGTAAGGAACATCAATATGTCATGTGTAAAAAAATAGACTAAAATTGACTGATTTTTGTTGTTGTTGTTTGGAATTTGTAATCTGCTTGTATGAAACAGAAATATCCATTTTTTCTTTTTTAAAATAGATATGAAGTCACTTTTTGAACATAAATATGTGCCTATATGAAATAACCCAGTATGTATTTTTGAACAATTCTGGTGACCAATGAATGTGCTGTCATAAGATATCTTGTTCACTTTTATAATTTTTTACTTAATTTCACTCACTGAATTGCAAATCAATTTCTAACCCATATATAGTGTGTTTTTCTGGATTTATTGATTGGTATTCTGTCTCCGTTAAAATAAACCTACCATAAAAATAACAGACCCTTCATTTTTTTGTAAGTGGGCAAAGTTACAAAATCAGCAGGGGATCAAATACATATTTTCCCCACTGTCCCTTTTTTGTGAAAGACATGAAAATCCTTGCATTTATTTGGGTTAAGTTTCATTTTGTGATTCTTAACCCATCACTACTGTTCAATGAATACTGGAGAGTGTACAGAATACTTACAGAGTAATCATTGGCTCTAGGTGTCGCCTAAGATGGCTGCTACATCCCTAAGTGCAATTTTTTAATTATTTAATTCAATTACATTTTTAGGGGAAGTCGGGGCTTAGTGGTTAGAGAGTTTGACGACTCCTAAGCCTAAGGTTGTGGGTTCGAGTCTCGGGGTGGCAATACCACGACTGGGGTGACCTTGAGCAAAGCAGGAATATTTTATAGAGCAGTCATCCAAGATGATGTTTTTAAAGTATTGTTTTCTAGTAAAAAAAATAAAAAAAAAAATACAAAATTTGGAAGAAATTGAACCTTCCAAGGCATTTCTGAAGAGACTCAAGTAATCAGCTCCTTCACCAAGCCCATGGCTTAAATAGATCTTATATAAAGAAGGAGTTGCATGGACACTAACTGTTGCTGGTAGAAGATTTATCTGCAATAGACCAGAATTGTTTTGGATTGAGGAATGGGGCAAACCTGTGTCTAGCCTGATCAACGTCGAGATAAAACGTAAAGGACCACCCAATTATGCTATGCTAATAATAAACACCAGATCTCTCGTAAATAAGACTGATGAGCTTCAAGCTATCCAAAGATCCTTAGTTGTGTGGTGTCATTGTGATTATTTTACTGCTCCTGATCGTGTCTGAGCCCCTTACAATCCCAAATCATAAATATCAAACATGTCTCTGACACGATACCCATTATAGCCAATGAGAGCTAAGCAAGAGTCACCTTCCGGATGTTGTGTGCTTCTATAGCTGAAACTTTGCAGACACAAACATGCCACGAAAGTAGAGCACTGAGAAAGAACAACCCCCATATTCCAGAGTCATTTTACAATCCAGTCAGTGCAGTTATTTCAGGAGAGGAGATGGGAAGTGGCTCTAGACCATTTCTGGATCAGTCCTATCATTTGGGACTTATGCCGCGTTTCCACCGAAATTACCCGGAACATTTTTACCAGGAACTTTTTTTCCCAGGAACTTTTTTCCCCCCAGACCTGTTGCTTTCTGCGTTTCCACCGCAGTGTAAAGTACCGGATAGATAAGGCAAATGACTGGTGACGTAGGTCTGTGCGCGTTTCTCAATACAAAGTACCTCTGATTAAAAAAAAAAAAAAAAAGTACGCTGATTTTGGACGTGCATCCTCGGTAGTTAGTTCAGACTTTGTGCATTCGACTGGGGATGTGATGTCTGCAACTACACAAGTCCGGTAAATCTATAAACAGCAGCGTAACTATATATATATATATATATATATATATATATATATATATATATATATATATATATATATATATGATACTTGATAACTTCAGTCAGCTCGTCTTGGCTACTGCAATTTTCCCTACTGTATATTTACAATAAAACGAAATATGATTTCAAATACCACTGCCTCCTTTCATTTTCATTTAAGCATAATAACAACTGCAGAAATGTACTTAGGTCAGGGGAACAGTGTTGGGTATAGTTACTTTGGAAAGTAGTTAGTTAGGTTACAACGTTACCATCAATTAAAAGTAATCAGTTATGATACAGCGTTACCTATTCATAAAAGTAACGCGTTAGAGTACTCATGCGTTACCAAAAATTAAAAGCCGTTTGCAGCGGCTCACACATGACAGACACAGCCTCCGGCCCCTTTAAATGCACCTAGAAGTCGTGACTCCCGACAATGAATAACGTCAGTCATCCGACTAAATTAACACTGCAGGATAACAATAACAGGAAAGACAGTCAGCAATCGGCTATTCCACATGGCGTTTTATTTATTTATTATCACAGAACATATTATTAATCAAAATTCGCACCTAACGTTACCCAGCCCGGGTAGCCTAGGCTACTGTATATTATGAGCACCACAAGATAACTCCTGATTTTTCTTTAACTTTAAATAATGCAGTTATCAAAGTACAAGTATGCTTACTTGTAAACACAACCTTAAACAGGCTGGCAGATTTAAATCCATTTAGAAATGATGAACAACCAGCCAGCCAACGATCTAACAGAAATTAACAGCTGCCTGTCAAACAAAAATGATAACAACCCGAATTAAATCCTTCACTGCCACACAGGCAAATGACAAATCGCTTAATAGCCGAACTAATTATTATTAAAGTGTCACTCACAGTCACAAGCCTAAATTCGCTTTAACACAGTCCTCTTACATTTACTCTTCAAAGTAGTGATTAAAACGTAGCGTTAAATTTGAGGTAGAATTTTTGGCGGTTGACAGAAGCTTTTCACCAAAGCAGAGTGTGCATTTTACCGTTATGTTCTTTTCTTTTTCGTTGACAAATTGAAAATAATGTGCGTACTTCCATAAACCAAACGCTGTCCTCTCTGCTATCTTGCCGGGAGTTCGAAAAAAAAAAAAAAAAACCACACCCACACACACAGGGTCAGGCGCAGGGCACAGACGCATCACAGCCATTGACTTTAAGATCAAAGAGCTTCGGCTCCGCTGATACATCCGCAGGTGGCACAGTAGACCTAGGACTACTGTCTGACAAAAAGCAGGCTGCAGTCTGGATTTTCCTTTCCTTAAAATAACGGATTACTTTTTTTTTTAAAATAACGAAGTTACTGATTACTTACGCACGAAACTAACGCGTTAAGTTACAAATTTCAGGAAAAAAGTAATTAGAGTACTCTAACGCGTTACTTTGTAACGCGTTACCCACAACACTGCAGGGGAATGTGTATATGCAGCCATTACAATGAAAGAAATATTATATAGACTTGCCTTTTTTATTTTCATTTTAACATATAGATAAATTGAATACAGACCAAAGAAAACCTGAACTCAACCAATCAGCATGTTAAGCGCCAAAGTCCCGCCCCCGAAAGTTCCGGAACTTTAAAAAAGTACCACCTCGCCAGCAGGGACTTTCTGGGGGGCATTTTTTTACCCGGAACTTTTATTTAGTCCCTGGTTCCTGCGGTGGAAACACACCAAGTACCGGACCAAGTCCCTAGTTCCTGGGTAAAGTTCCTGCGGTGGAAACGCGGCTTTAGTTGAAGCTGGTAAAATACTTCTTTTAAAATGTTGGTTATTGTGACTTTTTTTCTGTTTCCAGGTTGTAAAGGTTCATGTGGCAAAGAAGCCTGGAGGTTTGGATTTGACATGAACTTGTTTTTGTAGTACAAACCATCATATGGGACAATTTTACAACTAATAAAATAAAACATAAGTTTGAATATTTATGTATAAGTATATGCTTTACAAACTTAAATGCCTGCCTTGCATTGCTCTGCGATGTGCATCCATGACTTTACATGATATGTAATCAAGCTGAAAATGATCTGTGCACCACATAAAGATCGTATCCTCAGTCCATGAGACAAAGATGCCACTAACTAAATGTTTGTCTTCTGTGTTAAAAAAAAACACATACATTTCTGAAACGACATTCTTTTTTAATCATTTTTCTATTGAGTCTTTTGTTAACCGGATTTTAGGAGTTCATGATCTGAATGTGAAACTGAAAGCGAGCATCTTCATTGGACCGGCTTTTTCATTTTCGACTTATCATTCCTCTTTTTAAGGCCTTAAATCATTTTTTCTTCTTTTTTAAGATCATTTTTCTTGTGGCATATTGGAAGGGAATTTGCGTGTTTGACAATCAACTCAACAGATCGAACATATTTGTAAGTCGCTTTGGATAAAAGCGTCTGCTAAATGATTAAATGTAACTGTGAATTGAAATACAGTGATTGATCTTCACTTCACTGTATAAAATCACACCAATCAACTCTTTTCTAAAAGTCCAGTCATCTTGAAACTGATGACAGACATTTAACAAGTAGCCATGTGAAGGCTATAGGGAAGTGTTGATGCTTTATTTGTATTTTTTTGTATTTATTAAGAAACATTTCCACAATGTTTTCAATCAGCATTTTGGTAACCACAAAAGTAAAAATGTGGTTAATCAAAGCACATATTTTTACATTGACACAATCAAACACCCACAAACACAAGTCATATTAGTAACCAGCAACAGATTGCTCCTGAAACAAATCTGTTAGTATGATGCATCTTCAAATCATGTTACTCATCATGTATTACTTTATTAAAGATTTACTAATGTTTATTACAGAAAAGTGTTATGTTCCATTCTTAATCATGAATGAATGTTTGCAACTTATGAGTCCCCTCTTTCTCAACATAAAGCCACTTAGGATGAGCTCAAATGCAAAAAAAAAAAAAAAAAAAAAAAAAAATATATATATATATATATATATACAGTATTGTTCAAAATAATAGCAGTACAATGTGACTAACCAGAATAATCAAGGTTTTTCGTATATTTTTTTATTGCTACGTGGCAAACAAGTTACCAGTAGGTTCAGTAGATTCTCAGAAAACAAATGAGACCCAGCATTCATGATATGCACGCTCTTAAGGCTGTGCAATTGGGCAATTAGTTGAATTAGTTGAAAGGGGTGTGTTCAAAAAAATAGCAGTGTGGCATTCAATCACTGAGGTCATCAATTTTGTGAAGAAACAGGTGTGAATCAGGTGGCCCCTATTTAAGGATGAAGCCAACACTTGTTGAACATGCATTTGAAAGCTGAGGAAAATGGGTCGTTCAAGACATTGTTCAGAAGAACAGCGTACTTTGATTAAAAAGTTGATTAGAGAGGGGAAAACCTATAAAGAGGTGCAAAAAATGATAGGCTGTTCAGCTAAAATGATCTCCAATGCCTTAAAATGGAGAGCAAAACCAGAGAGACGTGGAAGAAAACGGAAGACAACCATCAAAATGGATAGAAGAATAACCAGAATGGCAAAGGCTCAGCCAATGATCACCTCCAGGATGATCAAAGACAGTCTGGAGTTACCTGTAAGTACTGTGACAGTTAGAAGACGTCTGTGTGAAGCTAATCTATTTTCAAGAATCCCCCGCAAAGTCCCTCTGTTAAAAAAAAGGCATGTGCAGAAGAGGTTACAATTTGCCAAAGAACACATCAACTGGCCTAAAGAGAAATGGAGGAACATTTTGTGGACTGATGAGAGTAAAATTGTTCTTTTTGGGTCCAAGGGCCACAGGCAGTTTGTGAGACGACCCCCAAACTCTGAATTCAAGCCACAGTACACAGTGAAGACAGTGAAGCATGGAGGTGCAAGCATCATGATATGGGCATGTTTCTCCTACTATGGTGTTGGGCCTATTTATCGCATACCAGGGATCATGGATCAGTTTGCATATGTTAAAATACTTGAAGAGGTCATGTTGCCCTATGCTGAAGAGGACATGCCCTTGAAATGGTTGTTTCAACAAGACAATGACCCAAAACACACTAGTAAACGGGCAAAGTCTTGGTTCCAAACCAACAAAATTAATGTTATGGAGTGGCCAGCCCAATCTCCAGACCTTAATCCAATTGAGAACTTGTGGGGTGATATCAAAAATGCTGTTTCTGAAGCAAAACCAAGAAATGTGAATGAATTGTGGAATGTTGTTAAAGAATCATGGAGTGGAATAACAGCTGAGAGGTGCCACAAGTTGGTTGACTCCATGCCACACAGATGTCAAGCAGTTTTAAAAAACTGTGGTCATACAACTAAATATTAGTTTAGTGATTCACAGGATTGCTAAATCCCAGAAAAAAAAAAAATGTTTGTACAAAATAGTTTTGAGTTTGTACAGTCAAAGGTAGACACTGCTATTTTTTTGAACACACCCCTTTCAACTAATTGCCCAATTGCACAGCCTTAAGAGCGTGCATATCATGAATGCTGGGTCTTGTTTGTTTTCTGACAATCTACTGAACCTACTGGTAACTTGTTTGCCACGTAGCAATAAAAAATATACTAAAAACCTTGATTATTCTGGTTAGTCACATTGTACTGCTATTATTTTGAACAATACTGTATATATATATATATATATATATATATATATATAGGAAAACCAAAGCATGTTCAGAACCTAAAGGATTCAGCAAGACGTGTGAAAACTTAAGCACTCAAGTGAATAGCTTGGAGGCTAAAAACTTCTCTGAAGTCTTAAAAAAGTGGGTGTTTGACTTACCAATCTATTAATACTGGATCTGTATTTGGCTTGGTTAGGGCATATAACATAAGCATAATAACTATATAGGGGTAAAAGATTTATTTGATTATATTGAAAATGATAGGAGCAAGGTGTATAAGAAAGGGAGAAAAAGTTGGAAACATCGAAGTGAATTCAGACTCGGTGCAGATAGGCTGTTATTTATGATTTTATGCAAGTCAGCTGTCTTTATTAATGCATTGTATTGGCTGTATTGGCTTGACTTGTAATGTTTTTTTTAATGCTCTCTGAGGTAAAGTTAGCATGAGAGTGGTGAGAGTTCACATTTTGTTGAAACTAACCCATCACAGGCTATAAGTCATGACAAATATTTTAAGGAGGTGTCAGCAATAACAATAAAATGAAGATCTTATAGGAAAGTGAAAGTTGGAAGAAGTATATGACGATGTCAGGGTGAAAGCAGCAAAAAAAAAAAAAAAAACATTGACACTGACAGTGCAGTAACTGAAAGTGAAGTGACATTCAGCCAAGTATGGTGACCCATACTCAGAATTTATGATCTAGATTTAACCCATCCAAAGTGCACACACACAGAGCAGTGAACACACACACACACTGTGAACACATACCCGAAGCAGTGGGCAGCCATTTATGGTTATCGATGCCTCACTTAAGGACACCTAAGTCATGTTATTGGCGGCCCGAGATTCAAACCCACAACCCTAGGGTTAGGAGTCAAACTCTCTAACCACTATGCCACGACTTCCCCACAAATTTAACAAGTAGCCATGTGTAGGCTATAGGGAAGTGTTGATGCTTCATTTGTATTTTTTTTTTTTTTTTTATTAAGTAACACTTAAATGAAGTGTTAAACGCTTTAATTTATTCATTTATTTATTTTCATCGTATCATGTTGTACATTGTGTCCTTTTACAAGGTTTTTGTTTCCCTGAAAATGTTTACTTTTCTTCTCAGAATTGCAAAAAAAAAAAAAAAATCATGACTTACTTTCTTGCATTTCCAAGTTTACATCTTTCAATTACATATTTAGATTTCTGGTTTTGACGAATTGTAACCTCACATGCCCGTGTAGATCAGATCATAATACAACACTACCCGTGTCCATCTTCATTGGACCTGCTTTTTTGCCTTTGCTATAATGTTCCACATGTTAAGGTCTCTTAGATATGGATGTTTCAATGCTTTGAAGAAACATATGATGATACTCACAGAACTGTCCTAAAGCTCTCATATCTCGTCTTATTCCATCTGTAATGTGGATGTTCATGTTGTTACTTGATGATTATATTGCTTGTGCCATGACAGAATGGAAGGGAGTTTATGTTCATGATTTTGAGCTAAAGAAGTCATGGTGTAAACCTATCTCAGGGATGTGAAATGAGACCGAGCTACAAGATTTGATTCGTAGATATATTCATCATTCTCATGTAAATAGCGTGAATTATACCTGACATACACAAAGCACAACATACATTCAACCATTATTATTTTTTTCTTGTTCTTTCAGTATGCAGGTCATGTTGCAATCACTGCATTAGTGGAAAATATGACCACTTTTTCAATTTGAAGATGCATGAGTGAGCTCAAGCCCCCCCACACCCACCGTGCTTTCCACTCTCCCAGAATCCAACCCCCTTACAAAACAAGACCCCAAACCGTGCTTAAACTATAAAAAAAAAAATAAATAAAAAAAAATGAAATCCCCGAACTATGCAAAAGAAAAAACAAAAGTTGAGGGAAAAGTTAGAAAATAAAGAAAACTCAAGCATGAGAGTCGCCACTCACACACACAATGCCCCAATTAATCCCAGCATGCACTCTGCATCTGAAAGAGAAAGAGACAGACAGACCAGCATTTTACCTGGTCTTTTTTTTTCTTCTTCTTTTTTTTTCTTTTTATGTTGTTCCATTAACCTAACAAAGCAGCATTGTAAGATTTAGTGTAAATATCTGCTGTATGCTTTCATGTACTCAGATATGGGATAATGCTGTTTGTTTTAATTTTGTTGGACAAACACCATCTGATTTGGTTCTTCTGAATTTCACTGAATGTATTTCAATGGAACGTTTCTGAATGACCCCCGATCTAAAAGAATGAAGTTTACTCCCGTTCGCATGAATAGTTTCCATTGTTCTTATTCAATGTCACTTGTCTCATATTTTAGGATTAATGAACAAGTAAATAGTTAATAATAAAGATCCGTAATTGCTGTATATGAGATTGGCTGTTACACATTGTTCTGTGTACAAATATAGATGAGCTATTCTGTTTAATAGGTCTCAGTCCTTCAGTGGCTCTGAAGTCAGCCGGTTTCTTGTTGTCCAAGAAAGATGGAGTTGTTTTTGAATAGTTCTGATAAACCAGAAAGAAATGCAACTTCGTTTAGTCCACTGCATTTTAGCTTAGCATTGATTGGTCTGGAGAAGTTGATGGATCGGGAATTTTCGTGCCCATGTAACCCTGAGTTTAACATGGTGCTGATCAGCTTCATCTTTCTTGGACCTGCTTTTCTGGCTCTGACTATGATGATGTTCATGCAAAGGCCCTGCAGACGTTCAACCTCCCGTTGTGCTGGGACATTTGTATTTAGTTTGATTCCATCTGCGTTGTGGATGTTTCTGTTGCTGTTTGAGGGTGAATATGTTGCGTGCGGCATGGCACACTGGGAAGGAGATTACGTCTTGAATGAAGAGCTCCAGATTAAATGGTGCAAACCCACCGGAATAAGGGACGGCAAACTGAATGGAACAGAACTGCTGGATCTGACCGAAAAAATCATTTTCTACTCAAGAGTGAGTCTACTCAACTTTTTTTTAACATATCAATTTTATATAAAAAGTATATTTTTATTAGGGCTGGTAAGCGACTACAATTTTCAGTCTAATTAATTACATAATGTGGTGATTAATTAATCGAATTAATCGCACATCAAATTTGGAGAAATTACTCTGAAAAGATCATTTAAAGTCATTGTGTAAAGCAACAGGCATTACAAAAAGTAAGTTCAGCAAGAAATATTTTGTTTGATAAAACCATGTGAGTAAATTATGACAAAATTGTCATTTTTGGTTGGGTGAACTGTATGTAACTTTATTAATTTATTTTCTTACATTTATTATTATTACTATGAAAATATGAAATTATTTCTTTAATGAAATGACACTCTAAATAATAAGCTAAAACTGCCAGGAGTTGGTGGGAAATGTCTTAATGATTAAGTCATTGAGTCATTTATTCATTCATTTGATCCGTTCAAATGGCCGATTCATTCAGGAGTGAAGTGAATTGTTCTTTATGAATGGTTCATTGAATCATTTAGGCAAAAGCTTAGAGAGCAGATGACTCCTTGTGCTCTCGCGGTACTTTGATGTCACACAAGAGCGGTCTGTGCAGCGCCACTTAAAGCCAACGCGACTATTATATGGCCAATTCTTCAATTCGCCAACTGGTTTACCAAATTCATTCAAAAAAAATAACACAATATTAACTTCTTAATGAACTGTTGTATAAGATGAGTATCGCATTTGAACTTGTGTGATATTGCACTTATAGCCTACTTCTCGTGTGATATTTCTTAACTATGTGATGTAAATATGAGACACAATCTCAAATGGGCGTTTTGCCCCATATCTTGAATTGTAGGGATATTGTCTAGACTCCATCACGCAGTAAGTTGTTTCCCTTCCTCATATAAATCATCAATCGACTGTATGAAATGGCAGATGATCCACATAGGTCGGGGGGGGGGGGGGGGGGCAAGTGCGTCAAATGCGTTAATAATTTTAACTCGTTATTTTTCTCCATTATTGATTAATCTGTTTAACGTGTTAAATTACCAGCCCTAATATTTACATATAATTTGTATCATCTTTGTGTGTGTGTGTTTGTGTTTTAAAAGTTTTCAGCTTTAGTTCTGCTCACATTCCTCACCGTTGTTGTCATTGCTGCTGTGAGCTTTTGGGATTGTAGAACAAGATGTCTGGAGCATCAGGAAAAGCGGGATAAACCAGCACGGTTTTCAGAGTCATCCATCTACGGTTCAGAGGTTGAACTACAGCGAGCTGCCTGAACTCATCAGGGTGATCTGCTTACAAATCCACCTAGATTAAGACTTTTACAGGGAACAACTTGAACCATGGGTCATTTTTAGGGTGACGTCTTCTGATTTGACAAATGATCTGGATTTACTGCATTGCATGGTGTAACTACATATATGTTCAACTGAATTCGACCTTCTAGCTGTGTTAAATGTAAAATGCATGATAATACTGTGGATGTGAAATATAAACAATGTAAACTCAAAGGTTGTATTAAAATATATAATGTCTTAATGTAACCCACAAAGGAATTTGACTCACTCAGAAAAATATTTACTTTCTAAGTGGTTTAAAATGCTGTTTAATTGAATTTAACGCTATTTGTATCATATGCCTGTAGTAAGAGTAAAATTAAAGTGTAACTACAATCTTTCACAGCAATGAATGTAATGCATTTTTACTTGGGGGAAAAAAAGTAAATCAATTTAACCTCTTCTTGCATTTTAACTCAAGTTTTAAAAGTGGAAACAACTTGGAAAAACTTTGACAAATCTATGACACACACACACACACACACACACACACAAAACTGTTAACCATCTCAAAGAAGCAATAAACTAATCAAAAATGCAAATCCATTTCAGCTTTTTTTTCATAACAGCATGAATTCTCACGCTGTCAATTCAAATGTACAATGATTCTGAAAATACTCACTCCTGTTGTATTTGGACAGAAATTTGAAGCCTGTTACTTCACAATGTGATGTTTATAGCTGTTTGCTTCTCCCTTGATTCTGAATACTCAAATTAGTCATAGTAATTGAGATTTACAGAATCGACTGGCCAATCGCAAATACCCGAATAGTGAAAGTAAAATGTGGGGGGAAAAAATAAAAAAGAACAAACAACACTTACCAGATTGCGTCACTTTTTATCACCTGTATGAGTAAGTTTAAAACACTCTTTTACTCTGCTATTGTATAACCCGGACTCAATGTTAAATGATTATTTTTCTTTTCATTGAAAACCTGCGAAAGAAACAACAGACATTTCAAACTATAAGAAAGGACAATGCTATCTCACGACCAATTCGTACGTATTTTACGAGGTGGCTTATTTGTACGAATTTGTATGACCCCACTTGAACGATTTTATACAATTTGTCTAAACCCCAGTGACGGTTAGGTTTAGGGACGGGGTTAGGTGTAGGTCATTCATACAAATTCATACGAATTGTGCAACCCGTAAAAAACGTAAGATTTGGCAAATAAGCCACCTCGTAAAATATGTATGAATTTCCGTGAGATCGGGTTGGAAAGGAACATCCGAAATGGCTTGAGACAGAATTCCTGCAGCTTTGGAGATTGATTTTCCATTGATTGATGTCCAGTTCTCATGCCTATGCAGAGTTAAGTGGAATGCACTTAAATCAGGTTATCTCTTCATTTTACCCACAGTCTTTGCTTTATTAGGGGCCAAGCACCGAAGGTGCGTAGGCACCTATTGTTTTCGTTGGCGTTATTATTAGGGGCCAAGCACCGAAGGTGCGTAGGCACCTATTGTAATCGTTGGCGTTATTATTATTCTTCTTCTTCTTCTTCTTCTTCTTCTTCTTCTTCTTCCGCCGCAAGTCTATGGCAGCCCATAGAACCGTTTGCGGGAAAGTTGTATAATTTGGCACACTGATAGAGGACAGTCCCACCATTAACTATAGCAAATTTGAAGCCTCTAACTCCTACTCTCTAGCGCCACCACTTGTCCAAACTTTCAATGTTTGTATGCTAATAACTTTTGAACCGTAAGCCAGAAAATGGAAATTCTTTTTTCCTCTGAATCCTTGGCTCAAGCCAAGTCGAATGAACCCTAAAATTCAAAAATCGCAAGGTTTAGTTTTTTCGCTATTTTCAACTTTTCGAAAAACTTACTTTTTCGAACTCGTCCTAGACGGTTTGTCCGATTTTCACGAAAATTGGCTCAGATCATCAACAGACCATGCTGGCAAAAAGTTATGGAATTCAAGTTGATTCGTCCAACCGTTCTCGAATGACACGTGAAAAAATATGACGAAAAGCACGCAAAAATACACGTGAGGCTATATCTCCACAACGGTTTGGCGTATTGAGACCAAACTTGGTGTGTGTTATAATAAGCATGACCTGAGACAACCTGCAGTGTTTCGACACAGCGCCACCTAGTGGTCAGGAGATATGAAAAATGCATATTTTGGCTTATAACTTCTGAATGGTTTGGCCAAAAATTACAAAACTGGTCTCTGTAGATTCAGTGCGTCATGTCGAGTCGATTGATATCCAATTTTCCCGTGTCGGCCATTTTAGGCGTCGGCCATTTTGAATTATGTTTCAAAATGCTGTATTTTTTGAACGCATCATCGTATCGTTTCGCAAATAATTACAAAAATATTTGGCTCCATGCCCTGAAGATACTCAAAAAGTTTGGTGGCAGCGCCACCTTGTGGCCAATAGTTATAATGAAATATCCCATAAATGCTAATAACTTTTGAATAAATTAGACTATTAAAATTAAAATGGCCTCCCTATATTCTGTGGGTAAAGCCGAGAGCATTGATACCAATTATGCGAATATTGGCCATACTTCCTGTCCGCCATTTTGATTAATGTTGAAAACCTACTTTTTCGAACTCCTCCTAGACCGTTAGTCCGATTTTCACCAAATTTGACGTGTATCATCTTCAGACCATGCTGGCAAAAAGTTATGGATTTCGTGTCGATATATGAAACGGTTCTCATTAAGCGCATCAACGAATTTGTTGGAAGGGTGCCAAAATGCATTTGAGGCTGTATCTCTGCAACGCTTTGACATATTTACACCAAACTTTGTACGTGTCATCGCTACCTCACACTGACCATGCCACATAAATTTGGTAACAGCGCCACCTATTGGTCAAGAGTAATAAACCATTCATTACCCATGAATAATTACACTTATAAAAATGCTAATAACTTTTTAATGCATTAGCCTATTGCAACGAAACTGGTCTCAAAATATTCCCTGGTTTATGCCGAAAACATAGATACCAAATATGCCAGATTAAGCTGAACTTCCGGTCCGCCATTTTGATTTATGTTGAAAACCTACTTTTTGAACTCCTCATCAGCCGTTAGTCCAATTTTCACCAAAATTTAATCAGATGATCTTCAGACTGTGCTGACAAAAAGTTATGAATTTTGTGTCGATAGACAAAACCGTTTTTGCATACCACAGCGACGAACTTGAGGCACAATGACAAAATGACACTTGAGGCTGTATCTCTGCAATGCTTTGGCATATTGACACCAAACTTTGTTTGTGTCATTGAAAAGTCACACAGAGTACACCAAATTGACTTGATAACAGCACCACCTATTGGTCAATTTTGATAAGCCAGTAAATCATGCTACTAGAGGTTGTATTTATGATTTTTTTAGCCATTTCAATTACAATAATCCTAAAATTGCTGTTATTGCTCATTAATGCATTTGGTGTGATGCTCCATGCCATGCTTAGCTCCTACATTTGCCGTTGGAGTGCTTGGCCCCGTAATTGCTGCTTGCAGCTATATTTATTAGGGGCCAAGCACCGAAGGTGCGAAGGCACCTATTGTGTTTGTTGGCGTTATTAGGGGCCAAGCACCGAAGGTGCGTAGGACCCTCTTGTTTTTGTTGGCGTTCTTATTATTATTATTATTATTCTTCCGACTGGGGGTCTATGGCAGCCCATAGAACCGAATGCGGGAAAGTTGTAATGGTTTGACATTCTTATAGAGGACAGTGCCCACATTAAGTACACCAATTTTGGTGTGTCTAAGACATTCCCTCTAGCGCCACCAACTGTCCAAAATTTCACTTTAATTTTGTTAATAACTTTTTGACCGTGAGGCCAATCATCAAAATTCTTTTTTCATCTGATTTCTGAGCTCATGCCGATTCGATTGCACCCTAGCAAGTCATTTTCCGTCACATAAATGTGGCCGCCATTTTGAATTTTTTGAAAAACCTACTTTTTCGAACTCGTCCTAGACGGTTTGTCCGATTCACACGAAAATTGAACCAGCTCATCTTCAGGGAGTGCTGACCAAAAGTTATGCAAATCAAATTGATTCGTCAAACCGTTTCCGATAAACGCTCAAACAAATTTTACGTAACGCTTACAAAAACAGTCGTATGGCTGTATCTCTGCAACGACTTATCCTATTCAGACCAAACTTGGTACATGTCATAACAAGCATGACCTGAGGCTACATGCTGCGTTTCGGCGCAGCGCCACCTACTGGTCCGGAGATATGAAAAACTGCTATTTTTGCTTATAACTTCTGAATAGTTTGTCCAAAAATCATAATATTGGTCTTGTTAGATTCAGGGCAACATGCCGAGTTGACTGATATCCAATTTTACCATTTCGGCCATTTTGACTGTCGGCCATTTTGAATTTTGTGCTAAAATGCTGTATTTTAAGAACGCATCAACGGATTGTTACGAAACTTGGTATGGGTCATCAGCACAATGTCCTGAAGGAGCGAGAAAAGTTTCGAAACAGCGCCACCTAGTGGTGATCTTCTTTTTTTAAATGCTTATAACTTTGGGTGTGGTCGACGTATTTTCACCAGACTCATCAAATTGGACTCCTGAAACCTTACAGAGTCCTACAATACCAAACATGCTAGGTTTCGCTTTACGGTTTGTGTAGCGTTGTGATTTAGCGCTTAAAAAACATTTGGCTATATCTTTGAAACCGCTTGTTTGATCGAGACGAAACCACCGTCAGAAGTTCGGAAACATAGGTCGATAGCTATACACCAATGCCCAAATGCAAAAATATTGATAGTAAGGGGTAGTACAATTCAATCAAAGTCAAGAGTCAGTCATTTTTTACGTGTTTTTTCATTTAAATGTCTATAACTCTGAAGTGAATTGAGATATTTTCACCAAAATTGACACACATATGTATGGGCTCACTCTGATGACACATAAAGCAAATGGTTGGAATGAGCCTCTTGGTGGCGCTATAATAGAACACAACATGAAATTCCCATTGACTTCAATGCAGTTTTCTGAAATAGAATGCTATACTAAACAAATGCATTAGTGTAATATTACGAAACTCAGAATGTGCAAACAACACCATCCCCTGAAGGTACTCAAAATATTTTGAAACAGCGCCACCTAGTGTTCAAAAGTTATAACTCAATTTACATAAAGGCTAATAACTTTTGAATACATCTGGTTATTGACATGATGCTGGTCTTAATAGATTCCTTGGGTCAAGTCGAGAACATAGATACAAAGTTTTCCTTATTTGGCTGAACTTTCTATCCGCCATTTTGATTAATGTTGAAAACCTACTTTTTCGAACTCCTCCTAGACCTTTTGTCAGATTTTCACCAAATTTGACATGTATCATCTTCAGACCATGCTGGCAAAATGTTATGGATTTCGTGTCGATATACGAAACGGTTCTCATTTAGCGCTTCAATGAACCTGCTGGAAGGGTGTCAAAATGCATTTGAGGCTGTATCTCTGCAAAGCTTTGACATATTTGCACCAAACTTTGTATGTGTCATCGACACCTCACACTGACCATTCCAAACTAATTTGGTAACAGTGCCACCTATAGGTTACACGTGATAAGCCAATAAATCTTATTACTAGTTGTTGTGTTTATTGTTTTCAAGCCATTTTGCCTAAAATAATCTTAAAACACTTTTAATTACTCATTCCTGCCATTCGTCTGAAGCTTGCTTCTGTAGTGCTTGGCCCCGTTATTGCTGCTTGCAGCTATATTTATTATTATTCTTCTTCTTCCACCCCAAGTCTATGGTAGCCCATAGAACCGATTGCGGGAAAGTTGTATAATTTGGCACACTAATAGAGGACTGTCTGAACATTAACCGTAGCAAATTTGAAGTCTCTAACTCAAACTCTCTAGCGCCACCAATTGTCTAAACTTTCAAAAACTTGATGCTAATAACTCTTGAACCGTAAGCCACAAAATGAAAATTCGTTTTTCCTGTGATTCCTTGGCTCATGCCGAGTCGAATGGACACCGAAATTCAAAAATCGCAAGGCTTAGTTTTTTCGCTATCGTCAATTGTTCGTAAAACCTACTTTTTCGAACTCGTCCTAGGCCGTTGCACCGATTGTCACGAAAATTGAATCAGATAATCTTCAGACAATGCTGGCAAAAAGTTATGGAATTCAAGTTGATTTCTCAAACCGTTTCCGAATAGCTCATGAACGAATTCTTCGAAAAGCACGCAAACGTGAACGTGAGGCTATATCTCCGCAACGGTTTGGCCTATTGAGACCAATCTTGGTGGGTCTTATAACAACCATTCCCTGGGACTACCTGCAGTGTTTCGGCGCTGTGCCCCCTAGTGGTCAGGAGATATGAAAAATGCATGTTTTTGCTCATAACTTCTGAACGGTTTTGCCAAAAATCACAAAAGTGGTGTCTTTAGATTCAGTGTATCATTCCGAGTCGAATGATACCAAATTTTCCCAATTCGGCCATTTTGTGCGTCGGCCATTTTGGATTTAGTTGTAAATTGCTGTATCTTAAGAATGGAGTTCCGTATCATTTCGCAAATAATTACAAAAATGTCCGGCTCCATGCCCTGAATGTACACAAAAAAATTGGGGGTAGCGCCAACTTGTGGTCAATAGTTATAACGATTTTTTCGAAAAATGCTAATAACTTTTGCATACATTAGCCTATTGTAACAAAGCTGATGTTGATAGATTCCTTGGGTCATGCCGAGAACAGCGATACCCCATTTGTCAATTTTGGCAAAATTTCCTGTCCGCCATTTTGATTCATGTTGAAAACCTACTTTTTCGAACTCCTCCTAGACCGTTGCTCAGATTTTCACCAAATTTGATTTGGATCATCTTCAGACCATGCTGGCAAAAAGTTATGGAATTTGTGTCGATACACGTAACCGTTTTCAATTAGCGTACCAACGAATTTGCTGGAAAGATGCCAAACTGCATCTGAGGCTGTATCTCTGCAAAGGTTGGAGATATTTACACAAAACTTAATATGTGACATTGTCACATCACATTGACCACGCCACATCATTTTGGTCACAGCGCCACCTATTGGTCAAGAGTAATAAACCAATCAATAACCGCTAATTATTACATTTCCAATAATGCTAATAACTTTTGATTGCATTAGCCTATTATCATGAAACATGTCTCAAAATGTTCCTTGGGACATGCCGACAACATGCATACCAATTATGTCATATTAAGCAAAACTTCCTGTCCGCCATTTTGATTCATGTTGAAAACCTTTTTTTTTAAACTCATCCTCAACCGTTTGTCCGATTTTCACCAAAATTGAATCAGATCATCTTCAGACCGTGCTGACAAAAAGTTATGGATTTCGTGTCAATAGACGAAACCGTTTTTGTACAGCGCTGCTTCAGATGTCAGGCATCTTCACAAAATGAGTCTGAGGCTATATCTCTGCAAAGCCTATTAGTGGTCTTCCAGTGACATCTAGTGGTCGTAAATGCAATTTATCATACAAGACTGTCTCTTTAACCTTTATAACTGTTATATGTTGTCTTAATTTCATTCCAAAGAAGCATACGCAATTTATGTATAATTTCACAGTCTAGATAATAGTACTGCACTGATTTTAAATAACCTAGATATGGCTGACAGTAAAAGAATAGAACAGAATTACAGACACACACAAACATGAAATGTTTAAACTAGTATATTAATACTCAATAAGCATGCTTAAACCCACACACAGATGCACACATTTAGTTGTATATATAGATAATTAAAATAAATGATGGGTGATAAAACCTATTGCAAGTCTTCTGTTTTTATGGGCTTCTATGTCATTTTTCAGGTTTCATTGCAATCATAATCTGGCATAATTATAAACATTAGATATATCTGTATGAATAAATTGGTAAACTTTGACTCAATGTGATCTGAAATGCTTGAACAGTAATATTAAATAATAGTAATATACATTTTTTCTAGATGAATCCCTCTACAAGCCCATAAACTGTAATGTTTTAGTCTTTAGTGAGCTCATTAGTGGTCTTCCGGTGACATCTAGTGGTTATAATTGCAATTTTTTATTCAACACTGGGTTTTGAAGCTTTATAAATATTACAGTGTTCTTTTTTATCCTAATCTCTGTTAAATTTTGCATGATTGTTTAGAAAAAATACAGATCTAATGCATGTGTGATTATATTACCCCTTTTTTTTGCAGTTTAATGCCATTCACAACAGAAATCTTTTGTTTTTTAGGCCATTTTAACTGTTATAGCACCAGCTATTTTCTGATCTTAATGAAACTTTGCATGCTTGGTGGGTCATCTTTCACATGTTATAACCAAGTTTCATAAAGTTTTGAGTTTTTGTTTCAGTTTTATAGGCTTTAGGTTACATGTGGCCACGGCCCTTTCCTAAATGACCTCTAATAGCTAACCAAAGGACAAAATGCAACATATTTTTGAAAATTATTGATCTAGAGAGTCCAGAGAATATTATTGCAGTGGTTTGATCAAGACTGAACAAAAAACCAGGTGACCCAAAACATTCAAATTCGTGGACCAATTTTACGAAAAAGGCTATAACTCGGGAACAAAATGAGATATCTTCACCAAACTCAGAACTCATATGCATGAACAAAAACTTTAGTCAAATTATTATTTTTTTTCCATATCTGCCACTTGGTGGCGCTACAGGATGAAAAAAAAATCAAATGGCTATAACTAAGCAACCGTTGATCCAATCAACTTGAAAATTGATATGGCCCAATGTGGCACAAGTGCTCTATGAGGAATTTCACTTATCTTAAAAAACATGGCCGCCATTGGCCAAACAACTTTAAGCACCTATTTGACAAGGTTAATGGAAGTCGATCGGAACGAAACTCGGTGGGCATGTTCGACTCATTGCCCTAAAGGTCTGTAAGTATTTTGAAAGAAATTGCCCACAACATTGTCACCTCCCACAGAACACAACAAAGCGATTTGATTACAGCGCCACCTATTTTCCAAAAATGATAATGCATCATTTTACTGGAGTTTTACTGGCTGTTTCAATTACACTCTTCCAATAATTGCTTTTCTTACTCGTTGCATTTGGTCTGATGCTCCATGCCATGCTTAGCTCCTCGCTGTGGAACTTTTATTAACGATTTTCAGCCATTTCAATTACAATCATGCAATTATTAATTTCATTATTCATTGTTGCATTTGGTCTGATGCTACATATGCTTAGCTCCTGATGTTGCCGCTGGAATGCTTGGCCCCGTGATTGCTGCTTGCAGCTATATTTAGGGGCCAAGCACCGAAGGTGCGTAGGCACCTATTGTTTTCGTTGGCGTTATTATTATTAGGGGCCAAGCACCGAAGGTGCGTAGGCACCTATTGTAATCGTTGGCGTTATTATTATTCTGCTTCTTCTTCTTCTTCTTCTTCTTCTTCTTCCGCCGCAAGTCTATGGCAGCCCATAGAACCGATTGCGGGAAAGTTGTATAATTTGGCACACTGATAGAGGACAGTCCCAACATTAACTATAACTAATTTGAAGTCTCTAACTCCTACTCTCTAGCGCCACCACTTGTCCAAACTTTCAATGTTTGTATGCTAATAACTTTTGAACCGTAAGCCAGAAAATGGAAATTCTTTTTTCCTCTGAATCCTTGGCTCATGCCAAGTCGAATGAACCCCAAAATTCAAAAATCGCAAGGTTTAGTTTTTTCGCTATTTTCAATTTTTCGAAAAACCTACTTTTTCGAACTCGTGCTAGACGGTTAGTCCGATTGCCACGAAAATTGGCTCAGATCATCTTCAGACCATGCTGACAAAAAGTTATGGAATTCAAGGTGATTCGTCCAACCATTGTCGAATGACACGTAAACAAATTTGACGAAAAGCACGCAAAAATGCACTTGAGGCTATATCTCAGCAACGGTTTGGCATATTGAGACCAAACTTGGTGTGTGTTATAATAAGCATGACCTGAGACTACCTGCAGTGTTTTGACACAGCGCCACCTAGTGGTCAGGAGATATGAAAAATGCATATTTTGGCTTATATCTTCTGAATGGTTTGGCCAAAAATCACACAACTGGTCTCTTTAGATTCAGTGAGTCATGTCGAGTCGTATGATATGCAAATTTCCCGTGTCAGCCATTTTAGGCGTCGGCCATTTTGAATTATGTTTTAAAATGCTGTATTTTTTCAACGCAGCATCGTATCGTTTCGCAAATAATTACAAAAATATTCGGCTCCATGCCCTGAATGTACTCAAAAAGCTTGGTGGCAGCGCCACCTTGTGGTCAAGAGTTATAATGAATTATCACAAAAATGCTAATAACTTTTGAGTAAATTAGACAATTGAAATGCAAATGGTCTCCCTGTATTCTTTGGGTCATGCCGAGAACATAGATACCAATTATGCCAAAATTGGCCATACTTCCTGTCCGCCATTTTGATTAATGTTGAAAACCTACTTTTTCGAACTCCCCCTAGACCGTTAGTCCGATTTTCACCAAATTTGACGTGAATTATCTTCAGACCATGCTGGCAAAAAGTTATGGATTTCGTGTCGATATACGAAACGGTTCTGATTTAGCGCATCAACGAATTTGCTGGAAGGGTGCCAAAATGCATTTGAGGCTGTATCTCTGCAACGCTTTGACATTTTTGCACCAAACTTTGTATGTGTCATCGCCACCTGACACTGACCATGCCACATAAATTTGGTAACAGCGCCACCTATTGGTCAAGAGTAATGAACCATTCATTAACTATGAATAATTACACTTATAAAAATGCTAGTAACTTTTTAATGCATTAGCCTATTGTAATGAAACTGGCCTCAAAATATTCCCTGGCTTATGCCGACAACATAGATACCATATATGCCAGAGTAAGCCGAACTTCCTGTCCGCCATTTTGATTTATGTTGAAAACCTACTTTTTCGAACTCCTCATCAACCGTTAGTCCGATTTTCACCAAAATTGACTCAGATGATCTGTAGACTGTACTGACAAAATGTTAAGGATTTTGTATCGATAGACAAAACCGTTTTCGCATACCACAGCGACGAATTTGAGGCACAATGCCAAAATGACACTTGAGGCTGTATCTCTGCAATGCTTTGGCATATTGACACCAAACTTTGTTTGTGTCATTGAAAAGTCACACAGAGTACACCAAATTGACTTGATAACAGCACCACCTATTGGTCAATTTTGATAAGCCAGTAAATCATGCTACTAGAGGTTGTATTTATGATTTTTTTAGCCATTTCAATTACAATCATCCTAAAATTGCTGTTATTGCTCATTAATGCATTTGGTGTGATGCTCCATGCCATGCTTAGCTCCTACATTTGCCGTTGGAGTGCTTGGCCCCGTAATTGCTGCTTGCAGCTATATTTATTCTTCTTCTTCTTCCGCCGCAAGTCTATGGCAGCCCATAGAACCGTTTGCGGGAAAGTTGTATAATTTGGCACACTGATAGAGGACAGTCCCAACATTAACTATAGCAAATTTGAAGTCTCTATCTCCTACTCTCTAGCGCCACCACTTGTCCAAACTTTCAATGTTTGTATGCTAATAACTTTTGAACCGTAAGCCAGAAAATGGAAATTCTTTTTTCCTCTGAATCCTTGGCTCATGCCAAGTCGAATGAACCCCAAAATTCAAAAATCGCAAGGTTTAGTTTTTTCGCTATTTTCAATTATTCGAAAAACCTACTTTTTCGAACTCGTCCTAGACGGTTAGTCCGATTGCCACGAAAATTGGCTCAGATCATCTTCAGACCATGCTGGCAAAAAGTTATGGAATTCAAGTTGATTCGTCCAACTGTTGTCGAATGACACGTAAACAAATTTGACGAAAAGCACGCAAACATGCACGTGAGGCTATATCCCGGCAACAGTTTGTCATATTGAGACCAAACTTGGCGTGTGTTATAACAAGCATGAACTGAGACTACCTGCAGTGTTTCGACACAGCGCCACCTAGTGGTCAGGAGATATGAAAAATTCATATTTTGGCTTATAACTACTGAATGGTTTGGCCAAAAATCACACAACTGGTCTCTTTAGATTCAGTGAGTCATGTCGAGTCAAATGATATCCAATTTTCCTGTGTCGGCCATTTTAGGCGTCGGCCATTTTGAATTATGATTTAAAATGCTGTATTTTTTGAACGCAGCATCGTATCGTTTCGCAAGTAATTACAAAAATATTCGGCTCCATGCCCTGAAGGTACTCAAAAAGTTTGGTGGCAGCGCCACCTTGTGGCCAATAGTTATAATGAAATATCACATAAATGCTAATAACTTTTGAATAAATTAGTCTATTAAAATTAAAATGGTCTCGCTATATTCTGTGGGTCATGCCGAGAGTATTGATACCAATAATGTGAAAATTGGCCTTACTTCCTGTCCGCCATTTTGCTTAATGTTGAAAACCTACTTTTTCGAACTCCTCCTAGACCGTTAGCCCAATTTTCACCAAATTTGACGTGCATCATCTTCAGACCATGCTGGCAAAAAGTTATGGATTTTGTGTCGATATACATAACGGTTCTCATTTAGCGCATCAACGAATTTGCTGGAAGGGTGCCAAAATGCATTTGAGCCTGTATCTCTGCAACACTTTGACATATTTGCACCAAACTTTGTATGTGTCATCGCCACCTCACACTGACCATGCCACATAAATTTGGTAACAGCGCCACCTATTGGTCAAGAGTAATAAACCATTCATTAACCATGAGTAATTACACTTTTTAAAATGCTAATAACTTTTTAATGCATTAGCCTATTTGAAGGAAACTGGGCTCAAAATATTCCCTGGCTTATGCCGATAACATAGATACCAAATATACCACGGTAAGCTGAACATCCGGTCCGCCATTTTGATTTATGTTGAAAACATACTTTTTCGAACTCCTGATCAACCGTATGTCCGATTTTCACCAAATTCGAATCAAATGATCTTCAGGCTATACTGATTCAAAGTTATGGATTTTGAGTCGATAGACAAAACCGTTTTCGCATACCACATCGACGAATTTGAGGCACAATGAGAAAATGACACTTGAGCCTGTATCCCTGGAATGCTTTGGCATATTGACACCAAACTTTGTGTGTGTCATTGAAAAGACACACAGAGTACACCAAATTGATTTTATAACAGTGTCACCTATTGGTCAAGCTTGATAAACCAAGTAATCATGCTACTAGAGGTGGTATTGGTGTTTTTTTTTTTTTTTTGCCATTTCAAATACAATAATTCCAAAATTGCTGTTATTGCTCATTAATGTATTTGGTGTGATGCTTTATGCGATGCTTAGCTACTACATTTGCCGTTGGAGTGCTTGGCCCCGTAATTGCTGCTTGCAGCTATATTTATTATTAGGGGCCAAGCACCGAAGGTGCGTAGGCACCTATTGTTTTCGTTGGCGTTATTATTATTATTCTTCTTCTTCTTCCGCCGCAAGTCTATGGCAGCCCATAGAACCGTTTGCGGGAAAGTTGTATAATTTGGCACACTGATAGAGGACAGTCCCAACATTAACTATAGCAAATTTGAAGCCTCTAACTCCTACTCTCTAGCGCCACCACTTGTCCAAACTTTCAATGTTTGTATGCTAATAACTTTTGAACCGTAAGCCAGAAAATGGAAATTCTTTTTTCCTCTGAATCCTTGGCTCAGGCCAAGTCGAATGAACCCTAAAATTCAAAAATCGCAAGGTTTAGTTTTTTCGCTATTTTCAATTATTCGAAAAACCTACTTTTTCGAACTCGTCCTAGACGGTTAGTCCGATTGCCACGAAAATTGGCTCAGATCATCTTCAGACCATGCTGGCAAAAAGTTATGGAATTCAAGTTGATTCGTCCAACTGTTGTCGAATGACACGTAAACAAATTTGATGAAAAGCACGCAAACATGCACGTGAGGCTATATCCCGGCAACGGTTTGTCATATTGAGACCAAACTTGGCGTGTGTTATAACAAGCATGAACTGAGACTACCTGCTGTGTTTCGACACAGCGCCACCTAGTGGTCAGGAGATATGAAAAATGCATATTTTGGCTTATAACTACTGAATGGTTTGGCCAAAAATCACACAACTGGTCTCTTTAGATTCAGTGAGTCATGTCGAGTCGAATGATATCCAATTTTCCTGTGTCGGCCATTTTAGGCGTCGGCCATTTTGAATTATGTTTCAAAATGCTGTATTTTTTGAACGCAGCATCGTATCGTTTCGCAAATAATTACAAAAATATTCGGCTCCATGCCCTGAAGGTACTCAAAAAGTTTGGTGGCAGCGCCACCTTGTGGCCAATAGTTATAATGAAATATCACATAAACGCTAATAACTTTTGAATAAATTAGTCTATTAAAATTAAAATGGTCTTGCTATATTCTGTGGGTCATGCCGAGAGTATTGATACCAATAATGTGAAAATTGGCCTTACTTCCTGTCCGCCATTTTGCTTAATGTTGAAAACCTACTTTTTCGAACTCCTCCTAGACCGTTAGCCCAATTTTCACCAAATTTGACGTGAATCATCTTCAGACCATGCTGGCAAAAAGTTATGGATTTTGTGTCGATATACGTAACGGTTCTCATTTAGCGCATCAACGAATTTGCTGGAAGGGTGCCAAAATGCATTTGAGGCTGTATCTCTGCAACACTTTGACATATTTGCACCAAACTTTGTATGTGTCATCGCCACCTCACACTGACCATGCCACATAAATTTGGTAACAGCGCCACCTATTGGTCAAGAGTAATAAACCATTCATTAACCATGAGTAATTACACTTTTTAAAATGCTAATAACTTTTTAGTCCATTAGCCTATTGCAACGAAACTGGGCTCAAAATATTCCCTGGCTTATGCCGATAACATAGATACCAAATATGCCAGTGTTTACTGAAGTTCCGGTCCACCATTTTGATTTATGTTGAAAACCTACTTTTTCGAACTCCTCATGAACCGTATGTCCAATTTTCACCAAATTCGAATCAGATGATCTTCAGACTATGTTGACACAAAGTTATGGATTTTGTGTCGATAGACAAAACCGTTTTCGCATACCAAAGCGACGAAGTTGAAACACAATGACAAAATGACACTTGAGGCTGCATCTCTGGAATGCTGTGGCATATTAACACCAAACTTTGTGTGTGTCATTGAAAAGTCAAACAGAGTACACCAAATTGATTTCATAACAGTGCCACCTATTGGTCAAACTTTATAAGCCAAGTAATCATGCTACTAGAGGTGGTATTATGATTTTTTTTTTTTGCCATTTCAATTACAATAATTCCAAAATTACTGTTATTGCTCATTAATGCATTTGGTGTGATGCTTCATGCCATGCTTAGCTCCTACATTTGCCGTTGGAGTGCTTGGCCCCGTAATTGCTGCTTGCAGCTATATTTCTTCTTCTTCTTCTTCCGCCGCAAGTCTATGGCAGCCCATAGAACCGTTTGCGGGAAAGTTGTATAATTTGGCACACTGATAGAGGACAGTCCCAACATTAACTATAGCAAATTTGAAGCCTCTAACTCCTACTCTCTAGCGCCACCACTTGTCCAAACTTTCAATGTTTGTATGCTAATAACTTTTGAACCGTAAGCCAGAAAATGGAAATTCTTTTTTCCTCTGAATCCTTGGCTCAGGCCAAGTCGAATGAACCCTAAAATTCAAAAATCGCAAGGTTTAGTTTTTTCGCTATTTTCAATTATTCGAAAAACCTACTTTTTCGAACTCGTCCTAGACGGTTAGTCCGATTGCCACGAAAATTGGCTCAGATCATCTTCAGACCATGCTGGCAAAAAGTTATGGAATTCAAGTTGATTCGTCCAACTGTTGTCGAATGACACGTAAACAAATTTGACGAAAAGCACGCAAACATGCACGTGAGGCTATATCCCGGCAACGGTTTGTCATATTGAGACCAAACTTGGCGTGTGTTATAACAAGCATGAACTGAGACTACCTGCTGTGTTTCGACACAGCGCCACCTAGTGGTCAGGAGATATGAAAAATGCATATTTTGGCTTATAACTACTGAATGGTTTGGCCAAAAATCACACAACTGGTCTCTTTAGATTCAGTGAGTCATGTCGAGTCGAATGATATCCAATTTTCCTGTGTCGGCCATTTTAGGCGTCGGCCATTTTGAATTATGTTTCAAAATGCTGTATTTTTTGAACGCAACATCGTATCGTTTCGCAAATAATTACAAAAATATTCGGCTCCATGCCCTGAAGGTACTCAAAAAGTTTGGTGGCAGCGCCACCTTGTGGCCAATAGTTATAATGAAATATCACATAAACGCTAATAACTTTTGAATAAATTAGTCTATTAAAATTAAAATGGTCTCGCTATATTCTGTGGGTCATGCCGAGAGTATTGATACCAATAATGTGAAAATTGGCCTTACTTCCTGTCCGCCATTTTGCTTAATGTTGAAAACCTACTTTTTCGAACTCCTCCTAGACCGTTAGCCCAATTTTCACCAAATTTGACGTGAATCATCTTCAGACCATGCTGGCAAAAAGTTATGGATTTTGTGTCGATATACGTAACGGTTCTCATTTAGCGCATCAACAAATTTGCTGGAAGGGTGCCAAAATGCATTTGAGGCTGTATCTCTGCAACACTTTGACATATTTGCACCAAACTTTGTATGTGTCATCGCCACCTCACACTGACCATGCCACATAAATTTGGTAACAGCGCCACCTATTGGTCAAGAGTAATAAACCATTCATTAACCATGAGTAATTACACTTTTTAAAATGCTAATAACTTTTTAGTCCATTAGCCTATTGCAAAGAAACTGGGCTCAAAATATTCCCTGGCTTATGCCGATAACATAGATACCAAATATGCCAGTGTTTACTGAAGTTCCGGTCCACCATTTTGATTTATGTGGAAAACCTACTTTTTCGAACTCCTCATGAACCGTATGTCCAATTTTCACCAAATTCGAATCAGATGATCTTCAGACTATGTTGACACAAAGTTATGGATTTTGTGTCGATAGACAAAACCGTTTTTGCATACCAAAGCGACGAAATTGAAACACAATGACAAAATGACACTTGAGGCTGCATCTCTGGAATGCTGTGGCATATTAACACCAAACTTTGTGTGTGTCATTGAAAAGTCAGACAGAGTACACCAAATTGATTTCATAACAGTGCCACCTATTGGTCAAACTTTATAAGCCAAGTAATCATGCTACTAGAGGTGGTATTATGATTTTTTTTTTTGCCATTTCAATTACAATAATTCCAAAATTACTGTTATTGCTCATTAATGTATTTGGTGTGATGCTTCATGCCATGCTTAGCTCCTACATTTGCCGTTGGAGTGCTTGGCCCCGTAATTGCTGCTTGCAGCTATATTTAGGGGCCAAGCACCGAAGGTGCGTAGGCACCTATTGTTTTCGTTGGCGTTATTATTAGGGGCCAAGCACCGAAGGTGCGTAGGACCCTCTTGTTTTTGTTGGCGTTCTTATTATTAGGGGCCAAGCACCGAAGGTGCGAGGCACCTATTGTTTTTGTTGGCGTTCTTATTATTATTAGGGGCCAAGCACCGAAGGTGCGTAGGCACCTATTGTTTTCGTTGGCGTTATTATTATTATTCTTCTTCTTCTTCCGCCGCAAGTCTATGGCAGCCCATAGAACCGTTTGCGGGAAAGTTGTATAATTTGGCACACTGATAGAGGACAGTCCCAACATTAACTATAGCAAATTTGAAGCCTCTAACTCCTACTCTCTAGCGCCACCACTTGTCCAAACTTTCAATGTTTGTATGCTAATAACTTTTGAACCGTAAGCCAGAAAATGGAAATTCTTTTTTCCTCTGAATCCTTGGCTCAGGCCAAGTCGAATGAACCCTAAAATTCAAAAATCGCAAGGTTTAGTTTTTTCGCTATTTTCAATTATTCGAAAAACCTACTTTTTCGAACTCGTCCTAGACGGTTAGTCCGATTGCCACGAAAATTGTCTCAGATCATCTTCAGACCATGCTGGCAAAAAGTTATGGAATTCAAGTTGATTCGTCCAACTGTTGTCGAATGACACGTAAACAAATTTGACGAAAAGCACGCAAACATGCACGTGAGGCTATATCCCGGCAACGGTTTGTCATATTGAGACCAAACTTGGCGTGTGTTATAACAAGCATGAACTGAGACTACCTGCTGTGTTTCGACACAGCGCCACCTAGTGGTCAGGAGATATGAAAAATGCATATTTTGGCTTATAACTACTGAATGGTTTGGCCAAAAATCACACAACTGGTCTCTTTAGATTCAGTGAGTCATGTCGAGTCAAATGATATCCAATTTTCCTGTGTCGGCCATTTTAGGCGTCGGCCATTTAGAATTATGATTTAAAATGCTGTATTTTTTGAACGCAGCATCGTATCGTTTCGCAAATAATTACAAAAATATTCGGCTCCATGCCCTGAAGGTACTCAAAAAGTTTGGTGGCAGCGCCACCTTGTGGCCAATAGTTATAATGAAATATCACATAAACGCTAATAACTTTTGAATAAATTAGTCTATTAAAATTAAAATGGTCTCGCTATATTCTGTGGGTCATGCCGAGAGTATTGATACCAATAATGTGAAAATTGGCCTTACTTCCTGTCCGCCATTTTGCTTAATGTTGAAAACCTACTTTTTCGAACTCCTCCTAGACCGTTAGCCCAATTTTCACCAAATTTGACGTGAATCATCTTCAGACCATGCTGGCAAAAAGTTATGGATTTTGTGTCGATATACGTAACGGTTCTCATTTAGCGCATCAACGAATTTGCTGGAAGGGTGCCAAAATGCATTTGAGGCTGTATCTCTGCAACACTTTGACATATTTGCACCAAACTTTGTATGTGTCATCGCCACCTCACACTGACCATGCCACATAAATTTGGTAACAGCGCCACCTATTGGTCAAGAGTAATAAACCATTCATTAACCATGAGTAATTACACTTTTTAAAATGCTAATAACTTTTTAGTCCATTAGCCTATTGCAACGAAACTGGGCTCAAAATATCCCCTGGCTTATGCCGATAACATAGATACCAAATATGCCAGTGTTTACTGAAGTTCCGGTCCACCATTTTGATTTATGTGGAAAACCTACTTTTTCGAACTCCTCATGAACCGTATGTCCAATTTTCACCAAATTCGAATCAGATGATCTTCAGACTATGTTGACACAAAGTTATGGATTTTGTGTCGATAGACAAAACCGTTTTCGCATACCAAAGCGACGAAGTTGAAACACAATGACAAAATGACACTTGAGGCTGCATCTCTGGAATGCTGTGGCATATTAACACCAAACTTTGTGTGTGTCATTGAAAAGTCAAACAGAGTACACCAAATTGATTTCATAACAGTGCCACCTATTGGTCAAACTTTATAAGCCAAGTAATCATGCTACTAGAGGTGGTATTATGATTTTTTTTTTTGCCATTTCAATTACAATAATTCCAAAATTACTGTTATTGCTCATTAATGTATTTGGTGTGATGCTTCATGCCATGCTTAGCTCCTACATTTGCCGTTGGAGTGCTTGGCCCCGTAATTGCTGCTTGCAGCTATATTTATTATTATTATTATTCTTCCGACTGGGAGTCTATGGCAGCCCATAGAACCGAATTCGGGAAAGTTGTTTTGGTTTGACATTCTGATAGAGGACAGTGCCAACATTAAGTACACCAATTTTGGTGTGTCTAAGACATTCCCTCTAGCGCCACCAACTGTCCAAAATTTCACTTTAATTTTTTTAATAACTTTTTAACCGTAAGGCCAATCAACAAAATTATTTTTTCCTCTGATTTCTGAGCTCATGCCAATTCGATTGCACCCTATGACGTCATTTTCCATCATATAAATATGGCCGCCATTTAGATTTTTTTGAAAAACCTACTTTTTCGAACTCGTCCTAGACGGTTTGTCCAATTCACACAAAAATTGAACCAGATCATCTTCAGGCAGTGCTGACCAAAAGTTATGCAAATCAAATTGATCCGTCAAACCGTTTTCGATAAACGCTCAAACAAATTTTATGTAACGCTTCCAAAAACAGTCGTAAGGCTGTATCTCGGCAACGACTTATCCTATTCAGACCAAACTTGGTACATGTCATAACAAGCATGACCTGAGGCAACATGCTGTGTTTGGGCGCAGCTCCACCTACTGGTCTGGAGATATGAAAAACTGCTATTTTTGCTTATAACTTCTGAACAGTTTGTCCAAAAATCATAACATTGGTCTTGTTAGATTCAGGGCAACATGCCGAGTCGACTGATATCCAATTTGACCATTTCGGCCATTTTGACTGTCTGCCATTTTGAATTTTGTGCTAAAATGCTGTATTTTAAGAACGCATCAACGGATTGTTACGAAACTTGGTATGGGTCATCAGCACATTGTCCTAAACGAGTGTGAGAAGTTTCGAAACAGCGCCACCTAGTGGTGATCTTCTTTTTTTAAATGCTTATAACTTTGGGTGTGGTCGACTTATTTTCAGGAGACTCAGCAAATTAGACTCCTGAAACCTTACCGAGTCCTACGATACCAAACATGCTAGGTTTCGCCTTACGGTTTGTGTAGCGTTGTGATTTAGCGCTTAAAAAACATCTGGCTATATCTTCGAAACCGCTTGTCTGATCGAGACGAAACCACCGTCAGAAGTTCGGAAACATAGGTCGATAGCTATACACCAATGCCCAAATGCCAAAATATTGATAGTAAGGTGTAGTAATATTCAATCAAAGTCAAGAGTCAGTCATTTTTTACGTGCTTTTTCATATAAATGTCTATAACTCTGAAGTGAATTGAGATATTTTCACCAAAATTGACACACATATGTATGGGCTCACTCTGAGTACACATAAAAAAAATGGTGGGACTGAGCCTCTTGGTGGCGCTATAATAGAACAAAACATGAAATTCTCATTGACTTCAATACAGTTTTATGAAATAAAATTCTATACTAAACAAATGCATTGGTGTAATATTACGAAACTCAGAATGTACCAACAACACAATCCCCTGAAGGTACTCAAAATATTTTGAAACAGCGCCACCTAGTGGTCAAAAGTTATAACTAAATTTACATAAAGGCTAGTAACTTTTGAATAGATCTGGCTATTGACATGATGCTGGTCTTAATAGATTCCTTGGGTCAAGCCGATGACAAAGATAGAAAGTTTTCCTTAATTGGTTGAACTTACTGTCCGCCATTTTGATTAATGTTGAAAACCTACTTTTTCGAACTCCTCCTAGACCGTTTGTCCAATTTTAACCAAATTTGACATGGACATTGTTCAGACCATGCTGGCAAAATGTTATGGATTTCATGTCGATATACGAAACGGTTCTCATTTAGCACATCAACGAAGCTGCTGGAAGGGTGCCAAAATACATTTGAGGATGTATCTCTGCAAAGCTTTGACATATTTGCACCAAACTTTGTATGTGTTATCGTCACCTCACACTGACCATTTCAAACTAATTTGGCAACAGCCCCACCTATTGTTTACACGTGATAAGCCAATAAATCCTATTACTGGTTGTTGTGTTTATTGTTTTCGAGCCATTTTGCCTAAAATCATCTTAAAACTGTCTTAATTACTCATTCCTGCCATTCGTCTGAAGCTTTCTTTTGTAGTGCTTGGCCCCGTTATTGCTGCTTGCAGCTATATTTATTATTATTATTATTATTCTTCCGACTGGGCGTCTATGGCAGCCCATAGAACCGAATGCGGGAAAGTTGTAATGGTTTGACATTCTGATAGAGGACAGTGCCAACATTAAGTACACCAATTTTGGTGTGTCTAAGTCAATCCCTCTAGCGCCACCAACTGTCCAAAATTTCACTTTAATTTTGTTAATAACTTTTTAACCCTAAGGCCAATCAACGAAATTCTTTTTTCCTCTGATTTCTGAGCTCATGCCGATTCGATTGCACCCTACGAAGTCATTTCTGTCATAGAAATATGACCGCCATTTTGAATTTCTTTAAAAACCTACTTTTTCGAACTCGTCCTAGACGGTTTGTCCGATTCACACGAAAATTAAACCATATCATCCTCAGGCAGTGCTGACCAAAAGTTATGCAAATCAAATTGATTCGTCAAACCGTTTTCGATAAACGCTCTAACAAATTTTATGTAGTGCTTACAAAAACAGTCGTAAGGCTGTATCTCGGCAACGACTTATCCTATTCAGACCAAACTTGGTACATGTCATAACAAGCATGACCTGAGGCAACATGCTGTGATTGGGCGCAGCGCCACCTACTGATCCGGAGATATGAAAAACTGCTATTTTTGCTTATAACTTCTGAACAGTTTGTCCAAAAATCATAACATTGGTCTTGTTAGATTCAGGGCAACATGCCGAGTCGACTGATATCCAATTTGACCATTTCGGCCATTTTGACTGTCGGCCATTTTGAATTTTGTGCTAAAATGCTGTATTTTCTGAACACATCAACGGATTGTTACGAAACATGGTATGGGTCATCAGCACAATGTCCTGAAGGAGTATGAGAAGTTTCGAAACAGCGCCACCTAGTGGTGATCTTCTATTTTTAAATGCTTATAACTTTGGGTGTGGTCGACGTATTTTCACCAGACTCATCAAATTGGACTCCTGAAACCTTACAGAGTCCTACAATACCAAACATGCTAGGTTTTGCCTTACGGTTTGTGTAGCGTTGTGATTTAGCGCTTAAAAAACATTTGGCTATATCTTCGAAACCGCTTGTCTGATCGAGACGAAACCACCGTCAGAAGTTCGGAAACATAGGTCGATAGCCATACACCAATGCCCAAATGCAAAAATATTGATAGTAAGGGGTAGTAATATTCAATCAAAGTCAAGAGTCAGTCAATTTTTACGTGTTTTTTCATGTAAATGTCTATAACTCTGAAGTGAATTGAGATATTTTCACCAAAATTGACACGCATATGTATGGGCTCACTCTGATGACACATAAAAGAAATGGTGGGACTGAGCCTCTTGGTGGCGCTATAATAGAACAAAACATGAAATTCCCATTGACTTCAATACAGTTTTGTGAAATAAAAGGCTATACTAAACAAATGCATTGGTGTTATATTCCACAACTCAGAATGTGCCAACAACATCATCCCCTGAAGGTACTCAAAATATTTTGAAACAGAGCCACCTAGTGGTCAAAAGTTATAACTCAATTTACATAAAGGCTAATAACTTTTGAAAAGATCTGGCTATTGACATGACGCTGATCTTAATAGATTCCTTGGGTCAAGCCGAGAACATAGATATCAAGTTTTCCTTATTTGGCTGAACTTCCTGTCCGCCATTTTGATTAATGTTGAAAACCTACTTTTTCGAACTCCTCCTAGACCGTTAATCAGATTTTCACCAAATTGGACGTGGATCATCTTCAGACCATGCTGGCAAAATGTTATGGATTTCATGTCGATATACGAAACGGTTCTCATTTAGCGCATCAACAAATTTGCTGGAATGATGCCAACATTCATTTGAGGCTGTATCTCTGCAAAGCTTTGACATATTTGCACCAAACTTTGTATGTGTCATCGTCACCTCACACTGACCATTCCAAACTAATTTGGTAACAGCGCCACCTATTGGTTACATGTGATAAGCCAATAAATCCTATTACTAGTTGTTGTGTTCATTGTTTTTAAGCCATTTTGCCTAAAATAATCTTAAAACTGTCTTAATTACTCATTCCTGCCATTCGTCTGAAGCTTGCTTCTGTAGTGCTTGGCCCCGTTATTGCTGCTTGCAGCTATATTTAGGGGCCAAGCACCGAAGGTGCGAAGGCACCTATTGTGTTTGTTGGCGTTATTAGGGGCCAAGCACCGAAGGTGCGAGGCACCTATTGTTTTTGTTCCGGTTCTTATTATTATTATTATTAGGGGCCAAGCACCGAAGGTGCGTAGGCACCTATTGTTTTCGTTGGCGTTATTATTATTCTTCTTCTTCTTCTTCCGCCGCAAGTCTATGGCAGCCCATAGAACCGATTGCGGGAAAGTTGTATAATTTGGCACACTGATAGAGGACAGTCCCAACATTAACTATAGCAAATTTGAAGCCTCTAACTCCTACTCTCTAGCGCCACCACTTGTCCAAACTTTCAATGTTTGTATGCTAATAACTTTTGAACCGTAAGCCAGAAAATGGAAATTCTTTTTTCCTCTGAATCCTTGGCTCAGGCCAAGTCGAATGAACCCTAAAATTCAAAAATCGCAAGGTTTAGTTTTTTCGCTATTTTCAATTATTCGAAAAACCTACTTTTTCAAACTCGTCCTAGACGGTTAGTCCGATTGCCACGAAAATTGGCTCAGATCATCTTCAGACCATGCTGGCAAAAAGTTATGGAATTCAAGTTGATTCGTCCAACTGTTGTCGAATGACACGTAAACAAATTTGACAAAAAGCACGCAAACATGCACGTGAGGCTATATCCCGGCAACGGTTTGTCATATTGAGACCAAACTTGGCGTGTGTTATAACAAGCATGAACTGAGACTACCTGCTGTGTTTCGACACAGCGCCACCTAGTGGTCAGGAGATATGAAAAATGCATATTTTGGCTTATAACTACTGAATGGTTTGGCCAAAAATCACACAACTGGTCTCTTTAGATTCAGTGAGTCATGTCGAGTCGAATGATATCCAATTTTCCTGTGTCGGCCATTTTAGGCGTCGGCCATTTTGAATTATGTTTCAAAATGCTGTATTTTTTGAACGCAGCATCGTATCGTTTCGCAAATAATTACAAAAATATTCGGCTCCATGCCCTGAAGGTACTCAAAAAGTTTGGTGGCAGCGCCACCTTGTGGCCAATAGTTATAATGAAATATCACATAAACGCTAATAACTTTTGAATAAATTAGTCTATTAAAATTAAAATGGTCTCGCTATATTCTGTGGGTCATGCCGAGAGTATTGATACCAATAATGTGAAAATTGGCCTTACTTCCTGTCCGCCATTTTGCTTAATGTTGAAAACCTACTTTTTCGAACTCCTCCTAGACCGTTAGCCCAATTTTCACCAAATTTGACGTGAATCATCTTCAGACCATGCTGGCAAAAAGTTATGGATTTTGTGTCGATATACGTAACGGTTCTCATTTAGCGCATCAACGAATTTGCTGGAAGGGTGCCAAAATGCATTTGAGGCTGTATCTCTGCAACACTTTGACATATTTGCACCAAACTTTGTATGTGTCATCGCCACCTCACACTGACCATGCCACATAAATTTGGTAACAGCGCCACCTATTGGTCAAGAGTAATAAACCATTCATTAACCATGAGTAATTACACTTTTTAAAATGCTAATAACTTTTTAGTCCATTAGCCTATTGCAACGAAACTGGGCTCAAAATATTCCCTGGCTTATGCCGATAACATAGATACCAAATATGCCAGTGTTTACTGAAGTTCCGGTCCACCATTTTGATTTATGTGGAAAACCTACTTTTTCGAACTCCTCATGAACCGTATGTCCAATTTTCACCAAATTCGAATCAGATGATCTTCAGACTATGTTGACACAAAGTTATGGATTTTGTGTCGATAGACAAAACCGTTTTCGCATACCAAAGCGACGAAGTTGAAACACAATGACAAAATGACACTTGAGGCTGCATCTCTGGAATGCTGTGGCATATTAACACCAAACTTTGTGTGTGTCATTGAAAAGTCAAACAGAGTACACCAAATTGATTTCATAACAGTGCCACCTATTGGTCAAACTTTATAAGCCAAGTAATCATGCTACTAGAGGTGGTATTATGATTTTTTTTTTGCCATTTCAATTACAATAATTCCAAAATTACTGTTATTGCTCATTAATGTATTTGGTGTGATGCTTCATGCCATGCTTAGCTCCTACATTTGCCGTTGGAGTGCTTGGCCCCGTAATTGCTGCTTGCAGCTATATTTATTATTATTATTCTTCCGACTGGGAGTCTATGGCAGCCCATAGAACCGAATGCGGGAAAGTTGTTTTGGTTTGACATTCTGATAGAGGACAGTGCCAACATTTAGTACACCAATTTTGGTGTGTCTAAGACATTCCCTCTAGCGCCACCAACTGTCCGAAATTTCACTTTAATTTTGTTAATAACTTTTTAACCGTAAGTCCAATCAACAAAATTCTTTTTTCCTCTGATTTCTGAGCTCATGCCGATTCGATTGCACCCTATGCCGTCATTTTCCGTCATAGAAATATGGCCGCCATTTTGAATTCTTTGAAAAACCTACTTTTACGAACTCGTCCTAGACGGTTTGTCCGATTCACACGAAAATTGAACCAGATCATCTTCAGGCAGTGCTGACCAAAAGTTATGCAAATCAAATTGATTCGTCAAACCGTTTTCGAAAAACTCTCAAACAAATTTTACGAAACGCTTAGAAAAACAGTCGTAAGGCTGTATCTCTGCAACGATTTATCGTATTCAGACCAAACCTGGTACATGTCATAACAAGCATGACCTGAGGCTACTTGCTGCGTTTCGGCGCAGCGCCACCTACTGGTCCGGAGATATGAAAAATTGCTATTTTTGCTTATAACTTCTAAACAGTTTGTCCAAAAATCATAACATTGGTCTTGTTAGATTCAGGGCAACATGCCGAGTCGACTGATATCAAATTTTACCATTTCGGCCATTTTGTCTGTCGGCCATTTTGAATTTTGTGCTAAAATGCTGTATTTTCAGAACGCATCAACGGATTGTTACGAAACATGGTATGGGTCATCAGCACAATGTCCTGAAGGAGTGTGAGAAGTTTCGAAACAGCGCCACCTAGTGGTGATCATCCTTTTTTAAATGCTTATAACCTTGGGTGTGGTCGACTTATTTTCTCGAGACTCACCAAATTAGACTCCTGAAACCTTACAGAGTCCTACGATACCAAACATGCTAGGTTTCGCCTTACGGTTTGTGTAGCGTTGTGATTTAGCGCTTAAAAAACATCTGGCTATATCTTCGAAACCACTTGTCTGATCGAGACGAAACCACCGTCAGAAGTTCGGAAACATAGGTCGATAGCTATACGCCAATGCCCAAATGCCAAAATATTGATGGTAAGGTGTAGTAATATTCAATCAAAGTCAAGAGTCAGTCATTTTTTACGTGCTTTTTCATATAAATGTCTATAACTCTGAAGTGAATTGAGATATTTTCACCAAAATTGACACACATATGTATGGGCTCACTCTGAGCACACATAAAAAGAAATGGTGGGACTGAGCCTCTTGGTGGCGCTATAATAGAACAAAATATGAAATTATCATTGACTTCAATACAGTTTTGTGAAATAAAATGCAATACTAAACAAATGCATTGATGTAATATTACGAAACTCAGAATGTGCCAACAACACCATCCCCTGAAGGTACTCAAAATATTTTGAAACACCGCCACCTAGTGGTCAACAGTTATAACTCAATTTAAATAAAGGCTAATAACTTTTGAATAAATCTGGCTATTGACATGACGCTGGTCTTTTTAGATTCCTTGGGTCAAGTCGAGAACATAGATACAAAGTTTTCCTTATTTGGCTGAACTTCCTGTCCGCCATTTTGATTAATGTTGAAAACTTACTTTTTCGAACTCCTCCTAGACCGTTAGTCAGATTTTCACCAAATTTGACGTGGATCATCTTCAGACCATGCTGGCAAAATGTTATGGATTTCGTTTCGATATACGAAACTGTTCTCATTTAGCGCATCAACGAAGCTGCTGGAAGGGTTCCAAAATGCATTTGAGGCTGTATCTCAGCAAAGCTTTGACATATTTGCACCAAACTTTGTATGTGTCATCGTCACCTCACACTGACCATTCCAAACTAATTTGGTAACAGCGCCACCTATTGGTTACACGTGATAAGCAAATAAATCCTATTACTAGTTGTTGTGTTTATTGTTTTCAAGCCATTTTGCCTAAAATAATCTTAAAACTTTCTTAATTACTCATTCCTGCCGTTCGTCTGAAGCTTGCTTCTGTAGTGCTTGGCCCCGTTATTGCTGCTTGCAGCTATATTTATTATTAGGGGCCAAGCACCGAAGGTGCGTAGGCACCTATTGTTTTCGTTGGCGTTATTATTATTCTTCTTCTTCTTCTTCTTCTTCTTCTTCCGCCGCAAGTCTATGGCAGCCCATAGAACCGTTTGCGGGAAAGTTGTATAATTTGGCACACTGATAGAGGACAGTCCCAACATTAACTATAGCAAATTTGAAGCCTCTAACTCCTACTCTCTAGCGCCACCACTTGTCCAAACTTTCAATGTTTGTATGCTAATAACTTTTGAACCGTAAGCCAGAAAATGGAAATTCTTTTTTCCTCTGAATCCTTGGCTCAGGCCAAGTCGAATGAACCCTAAAATTCAAAAATCGCAAGGTTTAGTTTTTTCGCTATTTTCAATTATTCGAAAAACCTACTTTTTCGAACTCGTCCTAGACGGTTAGTCCGATTGCCACGAAAATTGGCTCAGATCATCTTCAGACCATGCTGGCAAAAAGTTATGGAATTCAAGTTGATTCGTCCAACTGTTGTCGAATGACACGTAAACAAATTTGACGAAAAGCACGCAAACATGCACGTGAGGCTATATCCCGGCAACGGTTTGTCATATTGAGACCAAACTTGGCGTGTGTTATAACAAGCATGAACTGAGACTACCTGCTGTGTTTCGACACAGCGCCACCTAGTGGTCAGGATATATGAAAAATGCATATTTTGGCTTATAACTACTGAATGGTTTGGCCAAAAATCACACAACTGGTCTCTTTAGATTCAGTGAGTCATGTCGAGTCGAATGATATCCAATTTTCCTGTGTCGGCCATTTTAGGCGTCGGCCATTTTGAATTATGTTTCAAAATGCTGTATTTTTTGAACGCAGCATCGTATCGTTTCGCAAATAATTACAAAAATATTCGGCTCCATGCCCTGAAGGTACTCAAAAAGTTTGGTGGCAGCGCCACCTTGTGGCCAATAGTTATAATGAAATATCACATAAACGCTAATAACTTTTGAATAAATTAGTCTATTAAAATTAAAATGGTCTCGCTATATTCTGTGGGTCATGCCGAGAGTATTGATACCAATAATGTGAAAATTGGCCTTACTTCCTGTCCGCCATTTTGCTTAATGTTGAAAACCTACTTTTTCGAACTCCTCCTAGACCGTTAGCCCAATTTTCACCAAATTTGACGTGAATCATCTTCAGACCATGCTGGCAAAAAGTTATGGATTTTGTGTCGATATACGTAACGGTTCTCATTTAGCGCATCAACGAATTTGCTGGAAGGGTGCCAAAATGCATTTGAGGCTGTATCTCTGCAACACTTTGACATATTTGCACCAAACTTTGTATGTGTCATCGCCACCTCACACTGACCATGCCACATAAATTTGGTAACAGCGCCACCTATTGGTCAAGAGTAATAAACCATTCATTAACCATGAGTAATTACACTTTTTAAAATGCTAATAACTTTTTAGTCCATTAGCCTATTGCAACGAAACTGGGCTCAAAATATTCCCTGGCTTATGCCGATAACATAGATACCAAATATGCCAGTGTTTACTGAAGTTGCGGTCCACCATTTTGATTTATGTGGAAAACCTACTTTTTCGAACTCCTCATGAACCGTATGTCCAATTTTCACCAAATTGGAATCAGATGATCTTCAGACTATGTTGACACAAAGTTATGGATTTTGTGTCGATAGACAAAACCGTTTTCGCATACCAAAGCGACGAAGTTGAAACACAATGACAAAATGACACTTGAGGCTGCATCTCTGGAATGCTGTGGCATATTAACACCAAACTTTGTGTGTGTCATTGAAAAGCCAAACAGAGTACACCAAATTGATTTCATAACAGTGCCACCTATTGGTCAAACTTTATAAGCCAAGTAATCATGCTACTAGAGGTGGTATTATGATTTTTTTTTTGCCATTTCAATTACAATAATTCCAAAATTACTGTTATTGCTCATTAATGTATTTGGTGTGATGCTTCATGCCATGCTTAGCTCCTACATTTGCCGTTGGAGTGCTTGGCCCCGTAATTGCTGCTTGCAGCTATATTTATTATTATTCTTCTTCTTCCGCCGCTAGTCTATGGCAGCCCATAGAACCGATTGCGGGAAAGTTGTATAATTTGGCACACTGATAGAGGACAGTCCCAACATTAACTATAGCTAATTTGAAGTCTCTAACTCCTACTCTCTAGCGCCACCACTTGTCCAAACTTTCAATGTTTGTATGCTAATAACTTTTGAACCGTTAGCCAGAAAATGGAAATTCTTTTTTCCTCTGAATCCTTGGCTCATGCCAAGTCGAATGAACCCTAAAATTCAAAAATCGCAAGGTTTAGTTTTTTCGCTATTTTCAATTATTCGAAAAACCTACTTTTTCGAACTCGTCCTAGACGGTTAGTCCGATTGCCACGAAAATTGGCTCAGATCATCTTCAGACCATGCTGGCAAAAAGTTATGGAATTCAAGTTGATTCGTCCAACTGTTGTCGAATGACACGTAAACAAATTTGACGAAAAGCACGCAAACATGCACGTGAGGCTATATCCCGGCAACGGTTTGTCATATTGAGACCAAACTTGGCGTGTGTTATAACAAGCATGAACTGAGACTACCTGCTGTGTTTCGACACAGCGCCACCTAGTGGTCAGGATATATGAAAAATGCATATTTTGGCTTATAACTACTGAATGGTTTGGCCAAAAATCACACAACTGGTCTCTTTAGATTCAGTGAGTCATGTCGAGTCGAATGATATCCAATTTTCCTGTGTCGGCCATTTTAGGCGTCGGCCATTTTGAATTATGTTTCAAAATGCTGTATTTTTTGAACGCAGCATCGTATCGTTTCGCAAATAATTACAAAAATATTCGGCTCCATGCCCTGAAGGTACTCAAAAAGTTTGGTGGCAGCGCCACCTTGTGGCCAATAGTTATAATGAAATATCACATAAACGCTAATAACTTTTGAATAAATTAGTCTATTAAAATTAAAATGGTCTCGCTATATTCTGTGGGTCATGCCGAGAGTATTGATACCAATAATGTGAAAATTGGCCTTACTTCCTGTCCGCCATTTTGCTTAATGTTGAAAACCTACTTTTTCGAACTCCTCCTAGACCGTTAGCCCAATTTTCACCAAATTTGACGTGAATCATCTTCAGACCATGCTGGCAAAAAGTTATGGATTTTGTGTCGATATACGTAACGGTTCTCATTTAGCGCATCAACGAATTTGCTGGAAGGGTGCCAAAATGCATTTGAGGCTGTATCTCTGCAACACTTTGACATATTTGCACCAAACTTTGTATGTGTCATCGCCACCTCACACTGACCATGCCACATAAATTTGGTAACAGCGCCACCTATTGGTCAAGAGTAATAAACCATTCATTAACCATGAGTAATTACACTTTTTAAAATGCTAATAACTTTTTAGTCCATTAGCCTATTGCAACGAAACTGGGCTCAAAATATTCCCTGGCTTATGCCGATAACATAGATACCAAATATGCCAGTGTTTACTGAAGTTGCGGTCCACCATTTTGATTTATGTGGAAAACCTACTTTTTCGAACTCCTCATGAACCGTATGTCCAATTTTCACCAAATTGGAATCAGATGATCTTCAGACTATGTTGACACAAAGTTATGGATTTTGTGTCGATAGACAAAACCGTTTTCGCATACCAAAGCGACGAAGTTGAAACACAATGACAAAATGACACTTGAGGCTGCATCTCTGGAATGCTGTGGCATATTAACACCAAACTTTGTGTGTGTCATTGAAAAGCCAAACAGAGTACACCAAATTGATTTCATAACAGTGCCACCTATTGGTCAAACTTTATAAGCCAAGTAATCATGCTACTAGAGGTGGTATTATGATTTTTTTTTTGCCATTTCAATTACAATAATTCCAAAATTACTGTTATTGCTCATTAATGTATTTGGTGTGATGCTTCATGCCATGCTTAGCTCCTACATTTGCCGTTGGAGTGCTTGGCCCCGTAATTGCTGCTTGCAGCTATATTTATTATTATTCTTCTTCTTCCGCCGCTAGTCTATGGCAGCCCATAGAACCGATTGCGGGAAAGTTGTATAATTTGGCACACTGATAGAGGACAGTCCCAACATTAACTATAGCTAATTTGAAGTCTCTAACTCCTACTCTCTAGCGCCACCACTTGTCCAAACTTTCAATGTTTGTATGCTAATAACTTTTGAACCGTTAGCCAGAAAATGGAAATTCTTTTTTCCTCTGAATCCTTGGCTCATGCCAAGTCGAATGAATCCGAAAATTCAAAAATCGCAAGGTTTAGTTTTTTCGCTATTTTCGATTGTTCGAAAAACATACTTTTTCGAACTCGTCCTAGACGGTTAGTCCGATTTTCACGAAAATTGGCTCAGATCATCTTCAGACCATGCTGGCAAAAATTTATGGAATTCAAGTTGATTCGTTAAACCGTTCTCGAATGACACGTGAAAAAATGTGACAGAAAGCACGCAAAAATACACGTGAGGCTATATCTCGGCTACGGTTTGGCATATTGAGACCAAACTTGGTGTGTGTTATAATAAGCATGACCTGAGACTACCTGCAGTGTTTCGACACAGCGCCACCTAGTGGTCAGGAGATATGAAAAATGCATATTTTGGCTTATAACTTCTGAATGGTTTGGCCAAAAATCACAAAACTGGTCTCTGTAGATTCAGTGCGTCATGTCGAGTCGAATGATATCCAATTTTCCCGTGTCGGCCATTTTAGGCGTCGGCCATTTTGAATTATGTTTCAAAATGCTGTATTTTTTGAACGCAGCATCGTATCGTTTCGCAAATAATTACAAAAATATTCGGCTCCATGCCCTGAAGGTACTCAAAAAGTTTGGTGGCAGCGCCACCTTGTGGCCAATAGTTATAATGAAATATCACATAAATGCTAATAACTTTTGAATAAATTAGACTATTAAAATTAAAATAGTCTCCCTATATTCTGTGGGTAAAGCCGAGAGCATTGATACCAATTATGCGAATATTGGCCATACTTCTTGTCCGCCATTTTGATTAATGTTGAAAACCTACTTTTTCGAACTCCTCCTAGACCGTTAGTCCGATTTTGACCAAATTTGACGTGGATCATCTTCAGACCATGCTGGCAAAAAGTTATGGATTTGGTGTCGATATACGAAACGTTTCTCATTTAGCGCATCAACGAATTTGCTGGAAGGGTGCCAAAATGCATTTGAGGCTGTATCTCTGCAACGCTTTGACATATTTGCACCAAACTTTGTATGTGTCATCGTCACCTCACACTGACCATGTCACATAAATTTGGTAACAGCGCCACCTATTGGTCAAGAGTAATAAACCATTCATTAACCATGTATAATTAAACTTTTAAAAATGCTAATAACTTTTTATTGCATTAGCCTATTTGAATGAAAATGGGCTCAAAATATTCCCTGGCTTATGCCGATAACATAGATACCAAATATGCCAGAGTAAGCTGAACTTCCGGTCCGCCATTTTGATTTATGTTGAAAACATACTTTTTTGAACTCCTCATCAACCGTATGTCCGATTTTCACCAAATTCGAATCAGATGATCTTCAGACTATGCTGACACAAAGTTATGGATTTTGTGTTGATAGACGAAACCGTTTTCGCATACCACAGCGAAGAATTTGAGGCACAATGAGAAAATGACACTTGAGGCTGTATCTCTGAAATGCTTTGGCATATTAACACCAAACTTTGTGTGTGTCATTGAAAAGTAAGACAGAGTACACCAAATTGATTTTATAACAGTGCCACCTATTGGTCAAACTTGATAAGCCAAGTAATCATGCTACTAGAGGTGGTATTTATGATTTTTTTAGCCATTTCAATTACAATAATCCAAACATTGCTGTTATTGCTCATTAATGCATTTGGTGTGATGCTCCATGCCATGCTTAGCTCCTACATTTGCCGTTGGAGTGCTTGGCCCCGTAATTGCTGCTTGCAGCTATATTTATTATTATTCTTCTTCTTCCACCCCAAGTCTATGGTAGCCCATAGAACCGATTGCGGGAAAGTTGTATAATTTGGCACACTAATAGAGGACTGTCTGAACATTAACCGTAGCAAATTTGAAGTCTCTAACTCAAACTCTCTAGCGCCACCAATTGTCTAAACTTTCAAAAACTTGACGCTAATAACTCTTGAACCGTTAGCCACAAAATGAAAATTCTTTTTTCCTGTGATTCCTTGGCTCATGCCGAGTCGAATGGACACCGAAATTCAAAAATCGCAAGGCTTAGTTTTTTCGCTATCGTCAATTGTTCGTAAAACCTACTTTTTCTAACTCGTCCTAGGCCGTTGCACCGATTGTCACGAAAATTGAATCAGATAATCTTCAGACCATGCTGGCAAAAAGTTATGGAATTCAAGTTGATTTCTCAAACCGTTTCCGAATAGCTCATGAACGAATTCTTCGAAAAGCACGCAAACGTGAACGTGAGGCTATATCTCCGCAACGGTTTGGCCTATTGAGACCAATCTTGGTGGGTCTTATAACAACCATTCCCTGGGACTACCTGCAGTGTTTCGGCGCTGTGCCCCCTAGTGGTCAGGAGATATGAAAAATGCATGTTTTTGCTCATAACTTCTGAACAGTTTTGCCAAAAATCACAAAAGTGGTGTCTTTAGATTCAGTGCATCATTCCGAGTCGAATGATACCGAATTATCCCAATTCGGCCATTTTGGGCGTCGGCCATTTTGGATTTAGTTGTAAATTGCTGTATCTTAAGAATGAAGTTCCGTATCGTTTCGCAAATAATTACAAAAATGTCCGGCTCCATGCCCTGAATGTACACAAAAAAATTGGGGGCAGCGCCACCTTGTGGCCAATAGTTATAACGATTTTTTCGAAAAATGCTAATAACTTTTGCATACATTAGCCTATTGTAACAAAGCTGATGTTGATAGATTCCTTGGGTCATGCCGAGAACAGCGATACCCCATTTGTCAATTTTGGCAAAATTTCCTGTCCGCCATTTTGATTCATGTTGAAAACCTACTTTTTCGAACTCCTCCTAGACCGTTGCTCAGATTTTCACCAAATTTGATTTGGATCATCTTCAGACCATGCTGGCAAAAAGTTATGGAATTTGTGTCGATACACGTAACCGTTTTCAATTAGCGTACCAACGAATTTGCTGGAAAGATGCCATACTGCATCTGAGGCTGTATCTCTGCAAAGGTTGGAGATATTTACACAAAACTTAATATGTGACATTGTCACATCACATTGACCACGCCACATCATTTTGGTCACAGCGCCACCTATTGGTCAAGAGTAATAAACCAATCAATAACCGCTAATTATTACATTTCCAATAATGCTAATAACTTTTGATTGCATTAGCCTATTATCATGAAACATGTCTCAAAATGTTCCTTGGGACATGCCGACAACATACATACCAATTATGTCATATTAAGCAAAACTTCCTGTCCGCCATTTTGATTCATGTTGAAAACCTTTTTTTTTAAACTCATCCTCAACCGTTTGTCTGATTTTCACCAAAATTGAATCAGATCATCTTCAGACCGTGCTGACAAAAAGTTATGGATTTCGTGTCAATAGACGAAACCGTTTTTGTACAGCGCTGCTTCAGATGTCAGGCATCTTCACAAAATGAGTCTGAGGCTATATCTCTGCAAAGCCCATTAGTGGTCTTCCAGTGACATCTAGTGGTCGTAAATGCAATTTATCATACAACACTGTCTCTTTAACCTTTATAACTGTTATATGTTGTCTTAATTTCATTCCAAAGAAGCATACGCAATTTATGTATAATTTCACAGTCTAGATAATAGTACTGCACTGATTTTAAATAACCTAGATATGGCTGACAGTAAAAGAATAGAACAGAATTACAGACACACAAAAACATGAAACGTTTAAACTACTATATTAATACTCAATAAGCATGCTTAAACCCACACACAGATGCACACATTTTGTTATATATATAGATAATTAAAATAAATGATGGGTGATAAAACCTATTGCAAGTCTTCTGTTTTTATGGGCTTCTATGTCATTTTTCAGGTTTCATTGCAATCATAATCTGGCATAATTATAAACATTAGATATATCTGTATGAATAAATTGGTAAACTTTGACTCAATGTGATCTGAAATGCTTGAACAGTAATATTAAATAATAGTAATATACATTTTATCTAGATGAATCCCTCAACAAGCCCATAAACTGTAATGTTTTAGTCTTTAGTGAGCTCATTAGTGGTCTTCCGGTGACATCTAGTGGTTATAATTGCAATTTTTTATTCAACACTGGGTTTTGAAGCTTTATAAATATTACAGTGTTCTTTTTTACCTAATCTCTGTTAAATTTTGCACGATTGTTTAGAAAAAATACAGATCTAATGCATGTGTGATTATATTACCCCTTTTTTTTTGTAGTTTAATGCCATTCACAACAGAAATCTTTTGTTTTTTAGGCCTGTTTAAATGTTATCTAACCAAAGGACAAAATACAACATATTTTTTCAAAGTTATTGATCTAGAGAGTCCTGAGAATATTACTGCAGTGGTTTGATCAAGACTGAACAAAAAACCAGGTGACCCAAAGCATTCAAATTCGTGGACCAATTTTACGAAAAAGGCTATAACTCGGGAACAAAATGAGATATCTTCACCAAACTCAGAACTCATATGCATGAACAAAAACTTTAGTCAAATTATTATTTTTTTTCCATATCTGCCACTTAGTGGCGCTACAGGATGAAAAAAAAAAAATCAAATGGCTATAACTAAGCAACCGTTGATCCAATCAACTTGAAAATTGATATGGCCCAATGTGGCACAAGTGCTTTATGAGGAATTTCACTTATCTTAAAAAACATGGCCGCCGTTGGCCAAACAACTTTAATTACCTATTTGACAAGGTTAATGGAAGTCGATCGGAACGAAACTCGGTGGGCATGTTCGACTCATTGCCCTAAAGGTCTGTAAGTATTTTGAAAGAAATTGCCCACAACATTGTCACCTCCCACAGAACACAACAAAGCGATTTGATTACAGCGCCACCTATTTTCCAAAAATGATAATGCATCATTTTACTGGAGTTTTACTGGCTGTTTCAATTACACTCTTCCAATAATTGCTTTTCTTACTCGTTGCATTTGGTCTGATGCTCCATGCCATGCTTAGCTCCTCGCTGTGGAACTTTTTTTAACGATTTTCAGCCATTTCAATTACAATCATGCAATTATTAATTTCATTATTCATTGTTGCATTTGGTCTGCTTAGCTCCTGATGTTGCCGCTGGAATGCTTGGCCCCGTGATTGCTGCTTGCAGCTATATTTAGGGGCCAAGCACCGAAGGTGCGAGGCACCTATTGTTTTTGTTGGCGTTCTTATTAGGGGCCAAGCACCGAAGGTGCGTAGGCACCTATTGTTTTCGTTGGCGTTATTATTATTCTTCTTCTTCTTCTTCTTCTTCTTCCGCCGCAAGTCTATGGCAGCCCATAGAACCGATTGCGGGAAAGTTGTATAATTTGGCACACTGATAGAGGACAGTCCCAACATTAACTATAGCAAATTTGAAGTCTCTATCTCCTACTCTCTAGCGCCACCACTTGTCCAAACTTTCAATGTTTGTATGCTAATAACTTTTGAACCGTAAGCCAGAAAATGGAAATTCTTTTTTCCTCTGAATCCTTGGCTCATGCCGAGTCGAATGGACACCAAAATTCAAAAATCGCAAGGTTTAGTTTTTTCGCTATTTTCAATTATTCGAAAAACCAACTTTTTCGAACTCGTCCTAGACGGTTAGTCCGATTGCCACGAAAATTGGCTCAGATCATCTTCAGACCATGCTGGCAAAAAGTTATGGAATTCAAGTTGATTCGTCCAACTGTTGTTGAATGACACGTAAACAAATTTGACGAAAAGCACGCAAACATGCACGTGAGGCTATATCCCGGCAACGGTTTGTCATATTGAGACCAAACTTGGCGTGTGTTATAACAAGCATGAACTGAGACTACCTGCAGTGTTTCGACACAGCGCCACCTAGTGGTCAGGAGATATGAAAAATGCATATTTTGGCTTATAACTACTGAATGGTTTGGCCAAAAATCACACAACTGGTCTCTTTAGATTCAGTGAGTCATGTCGAGTCAAATGATATCCAATTTTCCTGTGTCGGCCATTTTAGGCGTCGGCCATTTTGAATTATGATTTAAAATGCTGTATTTTTTGAACGCAGCATCGTATCGTTTCGCAAATAATTACAAAAATATTCGGCTCCATGCCCTGAAGGTACTCAAAAAGTTTGGTGGCAGCGCCACCTTGTGGCCAATAGTTATAATGAAATATCACATAAATGCTAATAACTTTTGAATAAATTAGTCTATTAAAATTAAAATGGTCTCGCTATATTCTGTGGGTCATGCCGAGAGTATTGATACCAATAATGTGAAAATTGGCCTTACTTCCTGTCCGCCATTTTGCTTAATGTTGAAAACCTACTTTTTCAAACTCCTCCTAGACCGTTAGCCCAATTTTCACCAAATTTGACGTGCATCATCTTCAGACCATGCTGGCAAAAAGTTATGGATTTTGTGTCGATATACGTAACGGTTCTCATTTAGCGCATCAACGAATTTGCTGGAAGGGTGCCAAAATGCATTTGAGGCTGTATCTCTGCAACACTTTGACATATTTGCACCAAACTTTGTGTGTGTCATCGCCACCTCACACTGACCATGCCACATAAATTTGGTAACAGCGCCACCTATTGGTCAAGAGTAATAAACCATTCATTAACCATGAGTAATTACACTTTTTAAAATGCTAATAACTTTTTAATGCATTAGCCTATTTGAAGGAAACTGGGCTCAAAATATTCCCTGGCTTATGCCGATAACATAGATACCAAATATACCACGGTAAGCTGAACTTCCGGTCCGCCATTTTGATTTATGTTGAAAACATACTTTTTCGAACTCCTGATCAACCGTATGTCCGATTTTCACCAAATTCGAATCAAATGATCTTCAGGCTATACTGATTCAAAGTTATGGATTTTGAGTCGATAGACAAAACCGTTTTCGCATACCACATCGACGAATTTGAGGCACAATGAGAAAATGACACTTGAGGCTGTATCCCTGGAATGCTTTGGCATATTGACACCAAACTTTGTGTGTGTCATTGAAAAGACACACAGAGTACACCAAATTGATTTTATAACAGTGTCACCTATTGGTCAAGCTTGATAAACCAAGTAATCATGCTACTAGAGGTGGTATTGGTTTTTTTTTTTTTGCCATTTCAAATACAATAATTCCAAAATTGTTGTTATTGCTCATTAATGTATTTGGTGTGATGCTTTATGCGATGCTTAGCTACTACATTTGCCGTTGGAGTGCTTGGCCCCGTAATTGCTGCTTGCAGCTATATTTAGGGGCCAAGCACCGAAGGTGCGTAGGCACCTATTGTTTCCGTTGGCGTTATTATTATTATTCTGCTTCTTCTTCTTCTTCCGCCGCAAGTCTATGGCAGCCCATAGAACCGATTGCGGGAAAGTTGTATAATTTGGCACACTGATAGAGGACAGTCCCAGCATTAACTATAGCAAATTTGAAGTCTCTAACTCCAACTCTCTAGCGCCACCACTTGTCCAAACTTTCAATGTTTCTATGCTAATAACTTTTGAACCGTAAGCCAGAAAATGAAAATTCTTTTTTCTTCTGAATCCTTGGCTCATGCCAAGTCGAATGAACCCCAAAATTCAAAAATCGCAAGGTTTAGTTTTTTCGCTATTTTCAATTATTCGACAAACCTACTTTTTCGAACTCGTCCTAGACGGTTAGTCTGATTGCCACGAAAATTGTCTCAGATCATCTTCAGACCAGGCCGGCAAAAAGTTATGGAATTCAAGTTGATTCGTCCAACCGTTGTCGAATGCCACGTAAACTAATTTGACGAAATGCACGCAAAAATGCACGTGAGGCTATATCTCGGCAACAGTTTGTCATATTGAGACCAAACTTGGTGTGTGTTTTAACAAGCATGAACTGAGACTACCTGCAGTGTTGCGACACAGCGCCACCTAGTGGTCAGGAGATATGAAAAATGCATATTTTGGCTTATAACTTCTGAATGGTTTGGCCAAAAATCACACAACTGGTCTCTTTAGATTCAGTGAGTCATCTCGAGTCGAATGATATCCAATTTTCCCGAGTCGGCCATTTTAGGCGTCGGCCATTTTGAATTATGTGTTAAAATGCTGTATTTTTTGAACGCAGCATCGTATCGTTTCGCAAATAATTACAAAAATATTCGGCTCCATGCCCTGAAGGTACTCAAAAAGTTTGGTGGCAGCGCCACCTTGTGGCCAATAGTTATAATGAAATATCACATAAATGCTAATAACTTTTGAATAATTTAGACTATTAAAATTAAAATGGTCTCGCTATATTCTGTGGGTCATGCCGAGAGCATTGATACCAATTATGTGAAAATTGGCCATACTTCCTGTCCGCCATTTTGCTTAATGTTGAAAACCTACTTTTTCGAACTCCTCCTAGACCGTTAGTCCAATTTTCACCAAATTTGACGTGAATCATCTTCAGACCATGCTGGAAAAAAGTTATGGATTTCGTGTCGATATACGAAACAGTTCTCATTTAGCGCATCAACGAATTTGCTGGAAGGGTGCCAAAATGCATTTGAGGCTGTATCTCTGCAACGCTTTGACATATTTGCACCAAATTTTGTATTTGTCATCGCCACCTCACACTGACCATGCCACAGAAATTTGGTGACAGCGCCACCTATTGGTCAAGAGTAATAAACCATTCATTAACCATGAATAATTACACTTGTAAAAATGCTAATAACTTTTTATTGCATTAGCCCATTCGAATGGAACTGGGCTCAAAATATTCCCTGGTTTATGCCGATAACATAGATACCAAATATACCATAGTAAGCTGAACTTCCGGTCCGCCATTTTGATTTATGTTGAAAACCTACTTTGTCGAACTCCTCATCAACCGTAGGTCCGATTTTCACCAAATTCGAATCAAATGATCTTCAGACTATGCTGACTCAAAGTTATGGCTTTTGAGTCGATAGACAAAACCGTTATCGCATACCACATCGACGAATTTGAGGCACAATGAGAAAATGACACTTGAGGCTGTATCCCTGGAATGCTTTGGCATATTGACACCAAACTTTGTGTGTGTCATTGAAAAGTCACACAGAGTACACCAAATTGATTTTATAACAGTGCCACCTATTGGTCAAGCTTGATAAGCCAAGTAATCATGCTACTAGAGGTGGTATTATGATTTTTTTTTGCCATTTCAATTACAATAATTCCAAAATTGCTGTTATTGCTCATTAATGAATTTGGTGTGATGCTTCATGCGATGCTTAGCTCCTACATTTGCCGTTGGAGTGCTTGGCCCCGTAATTGCTGCTTGCAGCTATATTTATTATTATTATTATTCTTCCGACTGGGAGTCTATGGCAGCCCATAGAACCGAATGCGGGAAAGTTGTTTTGGTTTGACATTCTGATAGAGGACAGTGCCAACATTAAGTACACCAATTTTGGTGTGTCTAAGACATTCCCTCTAGCGCCACCAACTGTCCAAACTTTCACTTTTATTTTGTTAATAACTTTTTGACCGTAAGGCCAATCAACAAAATTCTTTTTTCCTCTGATTTCTGAGCTCATGCCAATTTGAATGCACCCTATCCAGTCATTTTCCGTCATAGAAATATGGCCGCCATTTTGAATTTTTAAAAAAAACTACTTTTTCGAACTCGTCCTAGACGGTTTGTCCGATTCACACGAAAATTGAACCAGATCATCTTCAGGCAGTGCTGACCAAAAGTTATGCAAATCAAATTGATTCGTCAAACTGTTTTCGATAAACGCTCGAACAAATTTTACGTAAAGCTTACAAAAACAGTTGTAAGGTTGTATCTCTGCAACGATTTATCGTATTCAGACCAAACCTGGTCCATATCATAAAAAGCATAACCTGAGGCTACTTGCTGCGTTTCGGTGCAGCGCCACCTACTGGTCCGGAGATATGAAAAATTGCTATTTTCGCTTATAACTTCTAAACAGTTTGTCCAAAAATCATAAATTTGGTCTTGTTAGATTCAGGGCAACATGCCGAGTCAACTGATATGCAATTTTACCATTTCGGCCATTTTTACTGTCGGCCATTTTGAATTTTGTGCTAAAATGCTGTATTTTCAGAACGCATCAACGGATTGTTAAGAAACATGGTATGGGTCATCAGCACAATGTCCTGAAGGAGCATGAGAAGTTTCGAAACAGTGCCACCTAGTGGTGATCTTCTTTTTTTAAATGCTTATAACTTTGGGTGTGGTCGACTTATTTTCACGAGACTCATCAAATTGTACTCCTGAAACCTTACCGAGTCCTACGATACCAAACATGCTAGGTTTCGCCTTACGGTTTGTGTAGCGTTGTGATTTAGCGCTTAAAAAACATCTGGCTATATCTTCGAAACCGCTTGTCTGATCGAGACGAAACCACCGTCAGAAGTTCGGAAACATAGGTCGATAGCTATACACCAATGCCCAAATGCCAAAATATTGATAGTAAGGGGTAGTAATATTCAATCAAAGTCAAGAGTCAGTCAATTTTTACGTGCTTTTTCATATAAATGTCTATAACTCTGAAGTGAATTGAGATATTTTCACCAAAATTGACACACACATATATGGGCTCACTCTGAGCACACATGAAAAAAAATGGTGGGACTGAGCCTCTTGGTGGCGCTATAATAGAACAAAACATGAAATTCCCATTGACTTCAATACACTTAAGTGAAATAAAAGGCTATACTAAACAAATGCATTGGTGTAATATTAAGAAACTCAGAATGTGCCAACAACACCATCCCCTGAAGGTACTCAAAATATTTTTAAACAGCGCCACCTAGTGGTCAAAAGTTATAGCTCAATTTACATAAAGGCTAATAACTTTTGAAATGATCTGGCTATTGACATGACACTGATTTTAATAGATTCCTTGGGTAAAGCCGAGAACATAGATACCAAGTTTTCCTTATTTGGCTGAACTTCCTGTCCGCCATTTTGATTAATGTTAAAAACCTACTTTTTCTAACTCCTCCTAGACTGTTAGTCAGATTTTCACCAAATTTGACGTGGATCATCTTCAGACCATGCTGGCAAAATGTTATGCATTTCATGTCGAAATACGAAACGGTTCTCATTTAGCGCATCAACGAATTTGCTGGAATGATGCCAACATTCATTTGAGGCTGTATCTCTGCAAAGCTTTGACATATTTGCACCAAACTTTGTATTTGTCATCGTCACCTCACACTGACCATTCCAAACTAATTTGGTAACAGCGCCACCTATTGGTTGCACGTGAAAAGCAAATAAATCCTATTACTAGTTGTTGTGTTTATTGTTTTCAAGCCATTTTGCCTAAAATCATCTTAAAACATCTTAATTGCTCATTCCTGCCATTCGTCTGAAGCTTTCTTCTGTAGTGCTTGGCCCCGTTATTGCTGCTTGCAGCTATATTTAGGGGCCAAGCACCGAAGGTGCGTAGGCACCTATTGTTTTCGTTGGCGTTATTAGGGGCCAAGCACCGAAGGTGCGTAGGCACCTATTGTTTTCGTTGGCGTTATTATTATTCTTCTTCTTCTTCTTCCGCCGCAAGTCTATGGCAGCCCATAGAACCGTTTGCGGGAAAGTTGTATAATTTGGCACACTGATAGAGGACAGTCCCAACATTAACTATAGCAAATTTGAAGCCTCTAACTCCTACTCTCTAGCGCCACCACTTGTCCAAACTTTCAATGTTTGTATGCTAATAACTTTTGAACCGTAAGCCAGAAAATGGAAATTCTTTTTTCCTCTGAATCCTTGGCTCAGGCCAAGTCGAATGAACCCTAAAATTCAAAAATCGCTAGGTTTAGTTTTTTCGCTATTTTCAATTATTCGAAAAACCTACTTTTTCGAACTCGTCCTAGACGGTTAGTCCGATTGCCACGAAAATTGGCTCAGATCATCTTCAGACCATGCTGGCAAAAAGTTATGGAATTCAAGTTGATTCGTCCAACTGTTGTCGAATGACACGTAAACAAATTTGACGAAAAGCACGCAAACATGCACGTGAGGCTATATCCCGGCAACGGTTTGTCATATTGAGACCAAACTTGGCGTGTGTTATAACAAGCATGAACTGAGACTACCTGCTGTGTTTCGACACAGCGCCACCTAGTGGTCAGGAGATATGAAAAATGCATATTTTGGCTTATAACTACTGAATGGTTTGGCCAAAAATCACACAACTGGTCTCTTTAGATTCAGTGAGTCATGTCGAGTCGAATGATATCCAATTTTCCTGTGTCGGCCATTTTAGGCGTCGGCCATTTTGAATTATGTTTCAAAATGCTGTATTTTTTGAACGCAGCATCGTATCGTTTCGCAAATAATTACAAAAATATTCGGCTCCATGCCCTGAAGGTACTCAAAAAGTTTGGTGGCAGCGCCACCTTGTGGCCAATAGTTATAATGAAATATCACATAAACGCTAATAACTTTTGAATAAATTAGTCTATTAAAATTAAAATGGTCTCGCTATATTCTGTGGGTCATGCCGAGAGTATTGATACCAATAATGTGAAAATTGGCCTTACTTCCTGTCCGCCATTTTGCTTAATGTTGAAAACCTACTTTTTCAAACTCCTCCTAGACCGTTAGCCCAATTTTCACCAAATTTGACGTGAATCATCTTCAGACCATGCTGGCAAAAAGTTATGGATTTTGTGTCGATATACGTAACGGTTCTCATTTAGCGCATCAACGAATTTGCTGGAAGGGTGCCAAAATGCATTTGAGGCTGTATCTCTGCAACACTTTGACATATTTGCACCAAACTTTGTATGTGTCATCGCCACCTCACACTGACCATGCCACATAAATTTGGTAACAGCGCCACCTATTGGTCAAGAGTAATAAACCATTCATTAACCATGAGTAATTACACTTTTTAAAATGCTAATAACTTTTTAGTCCATTAGCCTATTGCAACGAAACTGGGCTCAAAATATTCCCTGGCTTATGCCGATAACATAGATACCAAATATGCCAGTGTTTACTGAAGTTCCGGTCCACCATTTTGATTTATGTGGAAAACCTACTTTTTCGAACTCCTCATGAACCGTATGTCCAATTTTCACCAAATTCGAATCAGATGATCTTCAGACTATGTTGACACAAAGTTATGGATTTTGTGTCGATAGACAAAACCGTTTTCGCATACCAAAGCGACGAAGTTGAAACACAATGACAAAATGACACTTGAGGCTGCATCTCTGGAATGCTGTGGCATATTAACACCAAACTTTGTGTGTGTCATTGAAAAGTCAAACAGAGTACACCAAATTGATTTCATAACAGTGCCACCTATTGGTCAAACTTTATAAGCCAAGTAATCATGCTACTAGAGGTGGTATTATGATTTTTTTTTTTGCCATTTCAATTACAATAATTCCAAAATTACTGTTATTGCTCATTAATGTATTTGGTGTGATGCTTCATGCCATGCTTAGCTCCTACATTTGCCGTTGGAGTGCTTGGCCCCGTAATTGCTGCTTGCAGCTATATTTATTATTCTTCTTCTTCTTCTTCCGCCGCAAGTCTATGGCAGCCCATAGAACCGTTTGCGGGAAAGTTGTATAATTTGGCACACTGATAGAGGACAGTCCCAACATTAACTATAGCAAATTTGAAGCCTCTAACTCCTACTCTCTAGCGCCACCACTTGTCCAAACTTTCAATGTTTGTATGCTAATAACTTTTGAACCGTAAGCCAGAAAATGGAAATTCTTTTTTCCTCTGAATCCTTGGCTCAGGCCAAGTCGAATGAACCCTAAAATTCAAAAATCGCAAGGTTTAGTTTTTTCGCTATTTTCAATTATTCGAAAAACCTACTTTTTCGAACTCGTCCTAGACGGTTAGTCCGATTGACACGAAAATTGGCTCAGATCATCTTCAGACCATGCTGGCAAAAAGTTATGGAATTCAAGTTGATTCGTCCAACTGTTGTCGAATGACACGTAAACAAATTTGACGAAAAGCACGCAAACATGCACGTGAGGCTATATCCCGGCAACGGTTTGTCATATTGAGACCAAACTTGGCGTGTGTTATAACAAGCATGAACTGAGACTACCTGCTGTGTTTCGACACAGCGCCACCTAGTGGTCAGGAGATATGAAAAATGCATATTTTGGCTTATAACTACTGAATGGTTTGGCCAAAAATCACACAACTGGTCTCTTTAGATTCAGTGAGTCATGTCGAGTCGAATGATATCCAATTTTCCTGTGTCGGCCATTTTAGGCGTCGGCCATTTTGAATTATGTTTCAAAATGCTGTATTTTTTGAACGCAACATCGTATCGTTTCGCAAATAATTACAAAAATATTCGGCTCCATGCCCTGAAGGTACTCAAAAAGTTTGGTGGCAGCGCCACCTTGTGGCCAATAGTTATAATGAAATATCACATAAACGCTAATAACTTTTGAATAAATTAGTCTATTAAAATTAAAATGGTCTCGCTATATTCTGTGGGTCATGCCGAGAGTATTGATACCAATAATGTGAAAATTGGCCTTACTTCCTGTCCGCCATTTTGCTTAATGTTGAAAACCTACTTTTTCGAACTCCTCCTAGACCGTTAGCCCAATTTTCACCAAATTTGACGTGAATCATCTTCAGACCATGCTGGCAAAAAGTTATGGATTTTGTGTCGATATACGTAACGGTTCTCATTTAGCGCATCAACAAATTTGCTGGAAGGGTGCCAAAATGCATTTGAGGCTGTATCTCTGCAACACTTTGACATATTTGCACCAAACTTTGTATGTGTCATCGCCACCTCACACTGACCATGCCACATAAATTTGGTAACAGCGCCACCTATTGGTCAAGAGTAATAAACCATTCATTAACCATGAGTAATTACACTTTTTAAAATGCTAATAACTTTTTAGTCCATTAGCCTATTGCAAAGAAACTGGGCTCAAAATATTCCCTGGCTTATGCCGATAACATAGATACCAAATATGCCAGTGTTTACTGAAGTTCCGGTCCACCATTTTGATTTATGTGGAAAACCTACTTTTTCGAACTCCTCATGAACCGTATGTCCAATTTTCACCATATTCGAATCAGATGATCTTCAGACTATGTTGACACAAAGTTATGGATTTTGTGTCGATAGACAAAACCGTTTTTGCATACCAAAGCGACGAAATTGAAACACAATGACAAAATGACACTTGAGGCTGCATCTCTGGAATGCTGTGGCATATTAACACCAAACTTTGTGTGTGTCATTGAAAAGTCAGACAGAGTACACCAAATTGATTTCATAACAGTGCCACCTATTGGTCAAACTTTATAAGCCAAGTAATCATGCTACTAGAGGTGGTATTATGATTTTTTTTTTTGCCATTTCAATTACAATAATTCCAAAATTACTGTTATTGCTCATTAATGTATTTGGTGTGATGCTTCATGCCATGCTTAGCTCCTACATTTGCCGTTGGAGTGCTTGGCCCCGTAATTGCTGCTTGCAGCTATATTTATTATTATTCTTCTTCTTCCACCCCAAGTCTATGGTAGCCCATAGAACCGATTGCGGGAAAGTTGTATAATTTGGCACACTAATAGAGGACTGTCTGAACATTAACCGTAGCAAATTTGAAGTCTCTAACTCAAACTCTCTAGCGCCACCAATTGTCTAAACTTTCAAAAACTTGATGCTAATAACTCTTGAACCGTAAGCCACAAAATGAAAATTCTTTTTTCCTGTGATTCCTTGGCTCATGCCGAGTCGAATGGACACCGAAATTCAAAAATCGCAAGGCTTAGTTTTTTCGCTATCGTCAATTGTTCGTAAAACCTACTTTTTCGAACTCGTCCTAGGCCGTTGCACCGATTGTCACGAAAATTGAATCAGATAATCTTCAGACCATGCTGACAAAAAGTTATGGAAATCAAGTTGATTTCTCAAACCGTTTCCGAATAGCTCATGAACGAATTCTTCGAAAAGCACGCAAACGTGAACGTGAGGCTGTAGCTCCGCAACGGTTTGGCCTATTGAGACCAATCTTGGTGGGTCTTATAACAACCATTCCCTGGGACTACCTGCAGTGTTTCGGCGCTGTGCCCCCTAGTGGTCAGGAGATATGAAAAATGCATGTTTTTGCTCATAACTTCTGAACGGTTTTGCCAAAAATCACAAAAGTGGTGTCTTTAGATTCAGTGCATCATTCCGAGTCGAATGATACCGAATTTTCCCAATTCGGCCATTTTGGGCGTCGGCCATTTTGGATTTAGTTGTAAATTGCTGTATCTTAAGAATGAAGTTCCGTATCGTTTCGCAAATAATTACAAAAATGTCCGGCTCCATGCCCTGAATGTACACAAAAAAATTGGGGGCAGCGCCACCTTGTGGTCAATAGTTATAACGATTTTTTCGAAAAATGCTAATAACTTTTGCATACATTAGCCTATTGTAACAAAGCTGATGTTGATAGATTCCTTGGGTCATGCTGAGAACACCGATACCCCATTTGTCAATTTTGGCAAAATTTCCTGTCCGCCATTTTGATTCATGTTGAAAACCTACTTTTTCGAACTCCTCCTAGACCGTTGCTCAGATTTTCACCAAATTTGATTAGGATCATCTTCAGACCATGCTGGCAAAAAGTTATGGAATTTGTGTCGATACACGTAACCGTTTTCAATTAGCGTACCAACGAATTTGCTGGAAAGATGCCAAACTGCATCTGAGGCTGTATCTCTGCAAAGGTTGGAGATATTTACACAAAACTTAATATGTGACATTGTCACATCACATTGACCACGCCACATCATTTTGGTCACAGCGCCACCTATTGGTCAAGAGTAATAAACCAATCAATAACCGCTAATTATTACATTTCCAATAATGCTAATAACTTTTGATTGCATTAGCCTATTATCATGAAACATGTCTCAAAATGTTCCTTGGGACATGCCGACAACATACATACCAATTATGTCATATTAAGCAAAACTTCCTGTCCGCCATTTTGATTCATGTTGAAAACCTTTTTTTTTAAACTCATCCTCAACCGTTTGTCTGATTTTCACCAAAATTGAATCAGATCATCTTCAGACCGTGGTGACAAAAAGTTATGGATTTCGTGTCAATAGACGAAACCGTTTTTGTACAGCGCTGCTTCAGATGTCAGGCATCTTCACAAAATGAGTCTGAGGCTATATCTCTGCAAAGCCCATTAGTGGTCTTCCAGTGACATCTAGTGGTCGTAAATGCAATTTATCATACAACACTGTCTCTTTAACCTTTATAACTTTTATATGTTGTCTTAATTTCATTCCAAAGAAGCATACGCAATTTATGTATAATTTCACAGTCTAGATAATAGTACTGCACTGATTTTAAATAACCTAGATATGGCTGACAGTAAAAGAATAGAACAGAATTACAGACACACACAAACATGAAATGTTTAAACTAGTATATTAATACTCAATAAGCATGCTTAAACCCACACACAGATGCACACATTTTGTTATATATATATAGATAATTAAAATAAATGATGGGTGATAAAACCTATTGCAAGTCTTCTGTTTTTATGGGCTTCTATGTCTTTTTCCAGGTTTCATTGCAATCATAATCTGGCATAATTATAAACATTAGATATATCTGTATGAATAAATTGGTAAACTTTGACTCAATGTGATCTGAAATGCTTGAACGGTAATATTAAATAATAGTAATATACATTTTTTCTAGATGAATCCCTCAACAAGCCCATAAACAGTAATGTTTTAGTCTTTAGTGAGCTCATTAGTGGTCTTCCGGTGACATCTAGTGGTTATAATTGCAATTTTTTATTCAACACTGGGTTTTGAAGCTTTATAAATATTACAGTGTTCTTTTTTACCTAATCTCTGTTAAATTTTGCATGATTGTTTAGAAAAAATACAGATCTAATGCATGTGTGATTATATTACCCCTTTTTTTGCAGTTTAATGCTATTCACAACAGAAATCTTTTGTTTTTTAGGCCATTTTAACTGTTATAGCACCAGCTATTTTCTGATCTTAATGAAACTTTGCATGCTTGGTGGGTCATCTTTCACATGTTATAACCAAGTTTCATAAAGTTTTGAGTTTTTGTTTCAGTTTTATAGGCTTTAGGTTACATGTGGCCACGGCCCTTTCCTAAATGACCTCTTATAGCTAACCAAAGGACAAAATGCAACATATTTTTGAAAATTATTGATCTAGAGAGTCCAGAGAATATTATTGCAGTGGTTTGATCAAGACTGAACAAAAAACCAGGTGACCCAAAACATTCAAATTCGTGGACCAATTTTACGAAAAAGGCTATAACTCGGGAACAAAATGAGATATCTTCACCAAACTCAGAACTCATATGCACGAACAAAAACTTTAGTCAAATTATTATTTTTTTTCCATATCTGCCACTTGGTGGCGCTACAGGATGAAAAGAAATCAAATGGCTATAACTAAGCAACTGTTGATCCAATCAACTTGAAAATTGATGTGGCCCAATGTGGCACAAGTGCTCTATGAGGAATTTCACTTATCTTAAAAAACATGGCCGCCATTGGCCAAACAACTTTAAGCACCTATTTGACAAGGTTAATGGAAGTCGATCGGAACGAAACTCGGTGGGCATGTTCGACTCATTGCCCTAAAGGTCTGTAAGTATTTTGAAAGAAATTGCCCACAACATTGTCACCTCCCACAGAACACAACAAAGCGATTTGATTACAGCGCCACCTATTTTCCAAAAATGATAATGCATCATTTTACTGGAGTTTTACTGGCTGTTTCAATTACACTCTTCCAATAATTGCTTTTCTTACTCGTTGCATTTGGTCTGATGCTCCATGCCATGCTTAGCTCCTCGCTGTGGAACTTTTATTAACGATTTTCAGCCATTTCAATTACAATCATGCAATTATTAATTTCATTATTCATTGTTGCATTTGGTCTGATGCTACATATGCTTAGCTCCTGATGTTGCCGCTGGAATGCTTGGCCCCGTGATTGCTGCTTGCAGCTATATTTATTATTAGGGGCCAAGCACCGAAGGTGCGAAGGCACCTATTGTGTTTGTTGGCGTTATTAGGGGCCAAGCACCGAAGGTGCGTAGGACCCTCTTGTTTTTGTTGGCGTTCTTATTATTATTATTATTATTCTTCCGACTGGGCGTCTATGGCAGCCCATAGAACCGAATTCGGGAAAGTTGTAATGGTTTGACATTCTGATAGAGGACAGTGCCAACATTAAGTACACCAATTTTGGTGTGTCTAAGTCAATCCCTCTAGCGCCACCAACTGTCCAAAATTTCACTTTAATTTTGTTAATAACTTTTTAACCCTAAGGCCAATCAACGAAATTCTTTTTTCCTCTGATTTCTGAGCTCATGCCGATTCGATTGCACCCTACGAAGTCATTTCCGTCATAGAAATATGACCGCCATTTTGAATTTCTTTAAAAACCTACTTTTTCGAACTCGTCCTAGACGGTTTGTCCGATTCACACGAAAATTAAACCATATCATCCTCAGGCAGTGCTGACCAAAAGTTATGCAAATCAAATTGATTCGTCAAACCGTTTTCGATAAACGCTCTAACAAATTTTATGTAGTGCTTACAAAAACAGTCGTAAGGCTGTATCTCGGCAACGACTTATCCTATTCAGACCAAACTTGGTACATGTCATAACAAGCATGACCTGAGGCAACATGCTGTGATTGGGCGCAGCGCCACCTACTGATCCGGAGATATGAAAAACTGCTATTTTAGCTTATAACTTCTGAACAGTTTGTCCAAAAATCATAACATTGGTCTTGTTAGATTCAGGGCAACATGCCGAGTCGACTGATATCCAATTTGACCATTTCGGCCATTTTGACTGTCGGCCATTTTGAATTTTGTGCTAAAATGCTGTATTTTCTGAACACATCAACGGATTGTTACGAAACATGGTATGGGTCATCAGCACAATGTCCTGAAGGAGTATGAGAAGTTTCGAAACAGCGCCACCTAGTGGTGATCTTCTATTTTTAAATGCTTATAACTTTGGGTGTGGTCGACGCATTTTCACCGGACTCATCAAATTGGACTCCTGAAACCTTACAGAGTCCTACAATACCAAACATGCTAGGTTTTGCCTTACGGTTTGTGTAGCGTTGTGATTTAGCGCTTAAAAAACATTTGGCTATATCTTCGAAACCGCTTGTCTGATCGAGACGAAACCACCGTCAGAAGTTCGAAAACATAGGTCGATAGCTATACATCAATGCCCAAATGCAAAAATATTGATAGTAAGGGGTAGTAATATTCAATCAAAGTCAAGAGTCAGTCAATTTTTACGTGTTTTTTCATGTAAATGTCTATAACTCTGAAGTGAATTGAGATATTTTCACCAAAATTGACACGCATATGTATGGGCTCACTCTGATGACACATAAAAGAAATGGTGGGACTGAGCCTCTTGGTGGCGCTATAATAGAACAAAACATGAAATTCCCATTGACTTCAATACAGTTTTGTGAAATAAAAGGCTATACTAAACAAATGCATTGGTGTTATATTCCACAACTCAGAATGTGCCAACAACATCATCCCCTGAAGGTACTCAAAATATTTTGAAACAGAGCCACCTAGTGGTCAAAAGTTATAACTCAATTTACATAAAGGCTAATAACTTTTGAAAAGATCTGGCTATTGACATGACACTGATCTTAATAGATTCCTTGGGTCAAGCCGAGAACATAGATATCAAGTTTTCCTTATTTGGCTGAACTTCCTGTCCGCCATTTTGATTAATGTTGAAAACTTATTTTTTCGAACTCCTCCTAGACCGTTAATCAGATTTTCACCAAATTGGACGTGGATCATCTTCAGACCATGCTGGCAAAATGTTATGGATTTCATGTCGATATACGAAACGGTTCTCATTTAGCGCATCAACAAATTTGCTGGAATGATGCCAACATTCATTTGAGGCTGTATCTCTGCAAAGCTTTGACATATTTGCACCAAACTTTGTATGTGTCATCGTCACCTCACACTGACCATTCCAAACTAATTTGGTAACAGCGCCACCTATTGGTTACATGTGATAAGCCAATAAATCCTATTACTAGTTGTTGTGTTCATTGTTTTTAAGCCATTTTGCCTAAAATAATCTTAAAACTGTCTTAATTACTCATTCCTGCCATTCGTCTGAAGCTTGCTTCTGTAGTGCTTGGCCCCGTTATTGCTGCTTGCAGCTATATTTAGGGGCCAAGCACCGAAGGTGCGTAGGCACCTATTGTAATCGTTGGCGTTATTATTATTCTGCTTCTTCTTCTTCTTCTTCTTCCGCCGCAAGTCTATGGCAGCCCATAGAACCGATTGCGGGAAAGTTGTATAATTTGGCACACTGATAGAGGACAGTCCCAACATTAACTATAGCTAATTTGAAGCCTCTAACTCCTACTCTCTAGCGCCACCACTTGTCCAAACTTTCAATGTTTGTATGCTAATAACTTTTGAACCGTAAGCCAGAAAATGGAAATTCTTTTTTCCTCTGAATCCTTGGCTCATGCCAAGTCGAATGAACCCCAAAATTCAAAAATCGCAAGGTTTAGTTTTTTCGCTATTTTCAATTTTTCGAAAAACCTACTTTTTCGAACTCGTGCTAGACGGTTAGTCCGATTGCCACGAAAATTGGCTCAGATCATCTTCAGACCATGCTGGCAAAAAGTTATGGAATTCAAGTTGATTCGTCCAACCATTGTCGAATGACACGTAAACAAATTTGACAAAAAGCACGCAAAAATGCACTTGAGGCTATATCTCAGCAACGGTTTGGCATATTGAGACCAAACTTGGTGTGTGTTATAATAAGCATGACCTGAGACTACCTGCAGTGTTTCGACACAGCGCCACCTAGTGGTCAGGAGATATGAAAAATGCATATTTTGGCTTATATCTTCTGAATGGTTTGGCCAAAAATCACACAACTGGTCTCTTTAGATTCAGTGAGTCATGTCGAGTCGTATGATATGCAAATTTCCCGTGTCAGCCATTTTAGGCGTCGGCCATTTTGAATTATGTTTTAAAATGCTGTATTTTTTCAACGCAGCATCGTATCGTTTCGCAAATAATTACAAAAATATTCGGCTCCATGCCCTGAATGTACTCAAAAAGCTTGGTGGCAGCGCCACCTTGTGGTCAAGAGTTATAATGAATTATCACAAAAATGCTAATAACTTTTGAGTAAATTAGACAATTGAAATGCAAATGGTCTCCCCGTATTCTTTGGGTCATGCCGAGAACATAGATACCAATTACGCCAAAATTGGCCATACTTCCTGTCCGCCATTTTGATTAATGTTGAAAACCTACTTTTTCGAACTCCTCCTAGACCGTTAGTCCGATTTTCACCAAATTTGACGTGAATCATCTTCAGACCATGCTGGCAAAAAGTTATGGATTTCGTGTCGATATACAAAACGGTTCTGATTTAGCGCATCAACGAATTTGCTGGAAGGGTGCCAAAATGCATTTGAGGCTGTATCTCTGCAACGCTTTGACATTTTTGCACCAAACTTTGTATGCGTCATCGCCACCTGACACTGACCATGCCACATAAATTTGGTAACAGCGCCACCTATTGGTCAAGAGTAATTAACCATTCATTAACTATGAATAATTACACTTATAAAAATGCTAGTAACTTTTTAATGCATTAGCCTATTGTAATGAAACTGGCCTCAAAATATTCCCTGGCTTATGCCGACAACATAGATACCATATATGCCAGAGTAAGCCGAACTTCCTGTCCGCCATTTTGATTTATGTTGAAAACCTACTTTTTCGAACTCCTCATCAACCGTTAGTCCGAATTTCACCAAAATTGACTCAGATGATCTGTAGACTGTACTGACAAAATGTTATGGATTTTGTATCGATAGACAAAACCGTTTTCGCATACCACAGCGACGAATTTGAGGCACAATGCCAAAATGACACTTGAGGCTGTATCTCTGCAATGCTTTGGCATATTGACACCAAACTTTGTTTGTGTCATTGAAAAGTCACACAGAGTACACCAAATTGACTTGATAACAGCACCACCTGTTGGTCAATTTTGATAAGCCAGTAAATCATGCTACTAGAGGTTGTATTTATGATTTTTTTAGCCATTTCAATTACAATCATCCTAAAATTGCTGTTATTGCTCATTAATGCATTTGGTGTGATGCTCCATGCCATGCTTAGCTCCTACATTTGCCGTTGGAGTGCTTGGCCCCGTAATTGCTGCTTGCAGCTATATTTATTATTCTTCTTCTTCCGCCGCAAGTCTATGGCAGCCCATAGAACCGATTGCGGGAAAGTTGTATAATTTGGCACACTGATAGAGGACAGTCCCAACATTAACTATAGCAAATTTGAAGTCTCTATCTCCTACTCTCTAGCGCCACCACTTGTCCAAACTTTTAATGTTTGTATGCTAATAACTTTTGAACCGTAAGCCAGAAAATGGAAATTCTTTTTTCCTCTGAATCCTTGGCTCATGCCAAGTCGAATGAACCCCAAAATTCAAAAATCGCAAGGTTTAGTTTTTTCGCTATTTTCAATTATTCGAAAAACCTACTTTTTCGAACTCGTCCTAGACGGTTAGTCCGATTGCCACGAAAATTGGCTCAGATCATCTTCAGACCATGCTGGCAAAAAGTTATGGAATTCAAGTTGATTCGTCCAACTGTTGTCGAATGACACGTAAACAAATTTGACGAAAAGCACGCAAACATGCACGTGAGGCTATATCCCGGCAACGGTTTGTCATATTGAGACCAAACTTGGCGTGTGTTATAACAAGCATGAACTGAGACTACCTGCAGTGTTTCGACACAGCGCCACCTAGTGGTCAGGAGATATGAAAAATGCATATTTTGGCTTATAACTACTGAATGGTTTGGCCAAAAATCACACAACTGGTCTCTTTAGATTCAGTGAGTCATGTCGAGTCAAATGATATCCAATTTTCCTGTGTCGGCCATTTTAGGCGTCGGCCATTTTGAATTATGATTTAAAATGCTGTATTTTTTGAACGCAGCATCGTATCGTTTCGCAAATAATTACAAAAATATTCGGCTCCATGCCCTGAAGGTACTCAAAAAGTTTGGTGGCAGCGCCACCTTGTGGCCAATAGTTATAATGAAATATCACATAAATGCTAATAACTTTTGAATTAATTAGTCTATTAAAATTAAAATGGTCTCGCTATATTCTGTGGGTCATGCCGAGAGCATTGATACCAATTATGTGAAAATTGGCCATACTTCCTGTCCGCCATTTTGCTTAATGTTGAAAACCTACTTTTTCGAACTCCTCCTAGACCGTTAGCCCAATTTTCACCAAATTTGACGTGAATCATCTTCAGACCATGCTGGCAAAAAGTTATGGATTTCGTGTTGATATACGAAACAGTTCTCATTTAGCGCATCAACGAATTTGCTGGAAGGGTGCCAAAATGCATTTGAGGCTGTATCTCTGCAACGCTTTGACATATTTGCACCAAATTTTGTATGTGTCATCGCCACCTCACACTGACCATGCCACAGAAATTTGGTGACAGCGCCACCTATTGGTCAAGAGTAATAAACCATTCATTAACCATGAATAATTACACTTGTAAAAATGCTAATAACTTTTTATTGCATTAGCCCATTCGAATGGAACTGGGCTCAAAATATTCCCTGGTTTATGCCGATAACATAGATACCAAATATACCATAGTAAGCTGAACTTCCGGTCCGCCATTTTGATTTATGTTGAAAACCTACTTTGTCGAACTCCTCATCAACCGTAGGTCCGATTTTCACCAAATTCGAATCAAATGATCTTCAGACTATGCTGACTCAAAGTTATGGCTTTTGAGTCGATAGACAAAACCGTTTTCGCATACCACATCGACGAATTTGAGGCACAATGAGAAAATGACACTTGAGGCTGTATCTCTGGAATGCTTTGGCATATTGACACCAAACTTTGTGTGTGTCATTGAAAAGTCACACAGAGTACACCAAATTGATTTTATAACAGTGCCACCTATTGGTCAAGCTTGATAAGCCAAGTAATCATGCTACTAGAGGTGGTATTATGATTTTTTTTTGCCATTTCAATTACAATAATTCCAAAATTGCTGTTATTGCTCATTAATGAATTTGGTGTGATGCTTCATGCGATGCTTAGCTCCTACATTTGCCGTTGGAGTGCTTGGCCCCGTAATTGCTGCTTGCAGCTATATTTCTTCTTCTTCTTCTTCCGCGGCAAGTCTATGGCAGCCCATAGAACCGTTTGCGGGAAAGTTGTATAATTTGGCATACTGATAGAGGACAGTCCCAACATTAACTATAGCAAATTTGAAGCCTCTAACTCCTACTCTCTAGCGCCACCACTTGTCCAAACTTTCAATGTTTGTATGCTAATAACTTTTGAACCGTAAGCCAGAAAATGGAAATCCTTTTTTCCTCTGAATCCTTGGCTCATGCCAAGTCGAATGAACCCCAAAATTCAAAAATCGCAAGGTTTAGTTTTTTCGCTATTTTCAATTATTCGAAAAACCTACTTTTTCGAACTCGTCCTAGACGGTTAGTCCGATTGCCACGAAAATTGGCTCAGATCATCTTCAGACCATGCTGGCAAAAAGTTATGGAATTCAAGTTGATTCGTCCAACTGTTGTCGAATGACACGTAAACAAATTTGACGAAAAGCACGCAAACATGCACGTGAGGCTATATCCCGGCAACGGTTTGTCATATTGAGACCAAACTTGGCGTGTGTTGTAACAAGCATGAACTGAGACTACCTGCAGTGTTTCGACACAGCGCCACCTAGTGGTCAGGAGATATGAAAAATGCATATTTTGGCTTATAACTACTGAATGGTTTGGCCAAAAATCACACAACTGGTCTCTTTAGATTCAGTGAGTCATGTCGAGTCAAATGATATCCAATTTTCCTGTGTCGGCCATTTTAGGCGTCGGCCATTTTGAATTATGATTTAAAATGCTGTATTTTTTGAACGCAGCATCGTATCGTTTCGCAAATAATTACAAAAATATTCGGCTCCATGCCCTGAAGGTACTCAAAAAGTTTGGTGGCAGCGCCACCTTGTGGCCAATAGTTATAATGAAATATCACATAAATGCTGATAACTTTTGAATAATTTAGACTATTAAAATTAAAATGGTCTCGCTATATTCTGTGGGTCATGCCGAGAGCATTGATACCAATTATGTGAAAATTGGCCATACTTCCTGTCCGCCATTTTGCTTAATGTTGAAAACCTACTTTTTCGAACTCCTCCTAGACCGTTAGTCCAATTTTCACCAAATTTGACGTGAATCATCTTCAGACCATGCTGGCAAAAAGTTATGGATTTCGTGTCGATATACGAAACAGTTCTCATTTAGCGCATCAACGAATTTGCTGGAAGGGTGCCAAAATGCATTTGAGGCTGTATCTCTGCAACGCTTTGACATATTTGCACCAAATTTTGTATGTGTCATCGCCACCTCACACTGACCATGCCACAGAAATTTGGTGACAGCGCCACCTATTGGTCAAGAGTAATAAACCATTCATTAACCATGAATAATTACACTTGTAAAAATGCTAATAACTTTTTATTGCATTAGCCCATTCGAATGGAACTGGGCTCAAAATATTCCCTGGTTTATGCCGATAACATAGATACCAAATATACCATAGTAAGCTGAACTTCCGGTCCGCCATTTTGATTTATGTTGAAAACCTACTTTGTCGAACTCCTCATCAACCGTAGGTCCGATTTTCACCAAATTCGAATCAAATGATCTTCAGACTATGCTGACTCAAAGTTATGGCTTTTGAGTCGATAGACAAAACCGTTTTCGCATACCACATCGACGAATTTGAGGCACAATGAGAAAATGACACTTGAGGCTGTATCCCTGGAATGCTTTGGCATATTGACACCAAACTTTGTGTGTGTCATTGAAAAGTCACACAGAGTACACCAAATTGATTTTATAACAGTGCCACCTATTGGTCAAGCTTGATAAGCCAAGTAATCATGCTACTAGAGGTGGTATTATAATTTTTTTTTTGCCATTTCAATTACAATAATTCCAAAATTGCTGTTATTGCTCATTAATGAATTTGGTGTGATGCTTCATGCGATGCTTAGCTCCTACATTTGCCGTTGGAGTGCTTGGCCCCGTAATTGCTGCTTGCAGCTATATTTAGGGGCCAAGCACCGAAGGTGCGAAGGCACCTATTGTGTTTGTTGGCGTTATTATTATTAGGGGCCAAGCACCGAAGGTGCGTAGGCACCTATTGTAATCGTTGGCGTTATTATTATTCTGCTTCTTCTTCTTCTTCTTCTTCTTCTTCTTCTTCCGCCGCAAGTCTATGGCAGCCCATAGAACCGATTGCGGGAAAGTTGTATAATTTGGCACACTGATAGAGGACAGTCCCAACATTAACTATAGCTAATTTGAAGTCTCTAACTCCTACTCTCTAGCGCCACCACTTGTCCAAACTTTCAATGTTTGTATGCTAATAACTTTTGAACCGTAAGCCAGAAAATGGAAATTCTTTTTTCCTCTGAATCCTTGGCTCATGCCAAGTCGAATGAACCCCAAAATTCAAAAATCGCAAGGTTTAGTTTTTTCGCTATTTTCAATTTTTCGAAAAACCTACTTTTTCGAACTCGTGCTAGACGGTTAGTCCGATTGCCACGAAAATTGGCTCAGATCATCTTCAGACCATGCTGGCAAAAAGTTATGGAATTCAAGTTGATTCGTCCAACCATTGTCGAATGACACGTAAACAAATTTGACGAAAAGCACGCAAAAATGCACTTGAGGCTATATCTCAGCAACGGTTTGTCATATTGAGACCAAACTTGGTGTGTGTTATAATAAGCATGACCTGAGACTACCTGCAGTGTTTCGACACAGCGCCACCTAGTGGTCAGGAGATATGAAAAATGCATATTTTGGCTTATATCTTCTGAATGGTTTGGCCAAAAATCACACAACTGGTCTCTTTAGATTCAGTGAGTCATGTCGAGTCAAATGATATCCAATTTTCCTGTGTCGGCCATTTTAGGCGTCGGCCATTTTGAATTATGATTTAAAATGCTGTATTTTTTGAACGCAGCATCGTATCGTTTCGCAAATAATTACAAAAATATTCGGCTCCATGCCCTGAAGGTACTCAAAAAGTTTGGTGGCAGCGCCACCTTGTGGCCAATAGTTATAATGAAATATCACATAAATGCTAATAACTTTTGAATAAATTAGTCTATTAAAATTAAAATGGTCTCGCTATATTCTGTGCGTCATGCCGAGAGTATTGATACCAATAATGTGAAAATTGGCCTTACTTCCTGTCCGCCATTTTGCTTAATGTTGAAAACCTACTTTTTCGAACTCCTCCTAGACCGTTAGCCCAATTTTCACCAAATTTGACGTGAATCATCTTCAGACCATGCTGGCAAAAAGTTATGGATTTTGTGTCGATATACGTAACGGTTCTCATTTAGCGCATCAACGAATTTGCTGGAAGGGTGCCAAAATGCATTTGAGGCTGTATCTCTGCAACACTTTGACATATTTGCACCAAACTTTGTATGTGTCATCGCCACCTCACACTGACCATGCCACATAAATTTGGTAACAGCGCCACCTATTGGTCAAGAGTAATAAACCATTCATTAACCATGAGTAATTACACTTTTTAAAATGCTAATAACTTTTTAATGCATTAGCCTATTTGAAGGAAACTGGGCTCAAAATATTCCCTGGCTTATGCCGATAACATAGATACCAAATATACCACGGTAAGCTGAACTTCCGGTCCGCCATTTTGATTTATGTTGAAAACATACTTTTTCGAACTCCTCATCAACCGTATGTCCGATTTTCACCAAATTCGAATCAGATGATCTTCAGACTATGTTGACACAAAGTTATGGATTTTGTGTCGATAGACAAAACCGTTGTTGCATACCAAAGCGACGAAGTTGAAACACAATGACAAAATGACACTTGAGGCTGCATCTCTGGAATGCTGTGGCATATTAACACCAAACTTTGTGTGTGTCATTGAAAAGTCAAACAGAGTACACCAAATTGATTTCATAACAGTCCCACCTATTGGTCAAACTTTATAAGCCAAGTAATCATGCTACTAGAGGTGGTATTATGATTTTTTTTTGCCATTTCAATTACAATAATTCCAAAATTGCTGTTATTGCTCATTAATGTATTTGGTGTGATGCTTCATGCCATGCTTAGCTCCTACATTTGCCGTTGGAGTGCTTGGCCCCGTAATTGCTGCTTGCAGCTATATTTAGGGGCCAAGCACCGAAGGTGCGTAGGCACCTATTGTTTTCGTTGGCGTTATTATTATTCTTCTTCTTCTTCTTCTTCTTCTTCCGCCGCAAGTCTATGGCAGCCCATAGAACCGATTGCGGGAAAGTTGTATAATTTGGCACACTGATAGAGGACAGTCCCAACATTAACTATAGCAAATTTGAAGTCTCTATCTCCTACTCTCTAGCGCCACCACTTGTCCAAACTTTCAATGTTTGTATGCTAATAACTTTTGAACCGTAAGCCAGAAAATGGAAATTCTTTTTTCCTCTGAATCCTTGGCTCATGCCGAGTCGAATGGACACCAAAATTCAAAAATCGCAAGGTTTAGTTTTTTCGCTATTTTCAATTATTCGAAAAACCTACTTTTTCGAACTCGTCCTAGACGGTTAGTCCGATTGCCACGAAAATTGGCTCAGATCATCTTCAGACGATGCTGGCAAAAAGTTATGGAATTCAAGTTGATTCGTCCAACTGTTGTTGAATGACACGTAAACAAATTTGACGAAAAGCACGCAAACATGCACGTGAGGCTATATCCCGGCAACGGTTTGTCATATTGAGACCAAACTTGGCGTGTGTTATAACAAGCATGAACTGAGACTACCTGCAGTGTTTCGACACAGCGCCACCTAGTGGTCAGGAGATATGAAAAATGCATATTTTGGCTTATAACTACTGAATGGTTTGGCCAAAAATCACACAACTGGTCTCTTTAGATTCAGTGAGTCATGTCGAGTCAAATGATATCCAATTTTCCTGTGTCGGCCATTTTAGGCGTCGGCCATTTTGAATTATGATTTAAAATGCTGTATTTTTTGAACGCAGCATCGTATCGTTTCGCAAATAATTACAAAAATATTCGGCTCCATGCCCTGAAGGTACTCAAAAAGTTTGGTGGCAGCGCCACCTTGTGGCCAATAGTTATAATGAAATATCACATAAATGCTAATAACTTTTGAATAAATTAGTCTATTAAAATTAAAATGGTCTCGCTATATTCTGTGGGTCATGCCGAGAGTATTGATACCAATAATGTGAAAATTGGCCTTACTTCCTGTCCGCCATTTTGCTTAATGTTGAAAACCTACTTTTTCAAACTCCTCCTAGACCGTTAGCCCAATTTTCACCAAATTTGACGTGCATCATCTTCAGACCATGCTGGCAAAAAGTTATGGATTTTGTGTCGATATACGTAACGGTTCTCATTTAGCGCATCAACGAATTTGCTGGAAGGGTGCCAAAATGCATTTGAGGCTGTATCTCTGCAACACTTTGACATATTTGCACCAAACTTTGTGTGTGTCATCGCCACCTCACACTGACCATGCCACATAAATTTGGTAACAGCGCCACCTATTGGTCAAGAGTAATAAACCATTCATTAACCATGAGTAATTACACTTTTTAAAATGCTAATAACTTTTTAATGCATTAGCCTATTTGAAGGAAACTGGGCTCAAAATATTCCCTGGCTTATGCCGATAACATAGATACCAAATATACCACGGTAAGCTGAACTTCCGGTCCGCCATTTTGATTTATGTTGAAAACATACTTTTTCGAACTCCTGATCAACCGTATGTCCGATTTTCACCAAATTCGAATCAAATGATCTTCAGGCTATACTGATTCAAAGTTATGGATTTTGAGTCGATAGACAAAACCGTTTTCGCATACCACATCGACGAATTTGAGGCACAATGAGAAAATGACACTTGAGGCTGTATCCCTGGAATGCTTTGGCATATTGACACCAAACTTTGTGTGTGTCATTGAAAAGACACACAGAGTACACCAAATTGATTTTATAACAGTGTCACCTATTGGTCAAGCTTGATAAACCAAGTAATCATGCTACTAGAGGTGGTATTGGTGTTTTTTTTTTTGCCATTTCAAATACAATAATTCCAAAATTGTTGTTATTGCTCATTAATGTATTTGGTGTGATGCTTTATGCGATGCTTAGCTACTACATTTGCCGTTGGAGTGCTTGGCCCCATAATTGCTGCTTGCAGCTATATTTAGGGGCCAAGCACCGAAGGTGCGTAGGCACCTATTGTTTTCGTTGGCGTTATTATTATTCTTCTTCTTCTTCTTCCGCCGCAAGTCTATGGCAGCCCCTAGAACCGTTTGCGGGAAAGTTGTATAATTTGGCACACTGATAGAGGACAGTCCCAACATTAACTATAGCAAATTTGAAGCCTCTAACTCCTACTCTCTAGCGCCACCACTTGTCCAAACTTTCAATGTTTGTATGCTAATAACTTTTGAACCGTAAGCCAGAAAATGGAAATTCTTTTTTCCTCTGAATCCTTGGCTCAAGCCAAGTCGAATGAACCCTAAAATTCAAAAATCGCAAGGTTTAGTTTTTTCGCTATTTTCAACTTTTCGAAAAACTTACTTTTTCGAACTCGTCCTAGACGGTTTGTCCGATTTTCACGAAAATTGGCTCAGATCATCAACAGACCATGCTGGCAAAAAGTTATGGAATTCAAGTTGATTCGTCCAACCGTTCTCGAATGACACGTGAAAAAATATGACGAAAAGCACGCAAAAATACACGTGAGGCTATATCTCCGCAACGGTTTGGCGTATTGAGACCAAACTTGGTGTGTGTTATAATAAGCATGACCTGAGACTACCTGCAGTGTTTCGACACAGCGCCACCTAGTGGTCAGGAGATATGAAAAATGCATATTTTGGCTTATAACTTCTGAATGGTTTGGCCAAAAATTACAAAACTGGTCTCTGTAGATTCAGTGCGTCATGTCGAGTCGATTGATATCCAATTTTCCCGTGTCGGCCATTTTAGGCGTCGGCCATTTTGAATTATGATTCAAAATGCTGTATTTTTTGAACGCATCATCGTATCGTTTCGCAAATAATTACAAAAATATTCGGCTCCATGCCCTGAAGATACTCAAAAAGTTTGGTGGCAGCGCCACCTTGTGGCCAATAGTTATAATGAAATATCACATAAATGCTAATAACTTTTGAATAAATTAGACTATTAAAATTAAAATGGCCTCCCTATATTCTGTGGGTAAAGCCGAGAGCATTGATACCAATTATACGAATATTGGCCATACTTCCTGTCCGCCATTTTGATTAATGTTGAAAACCTACTTTTTCGAACTCCTCCTAGACCGTTAGTCCGATTTTCACCAAATTTGACGTGTATCATCTTCAGACCATGCTGGCAAAAAGTTATGGATTTCGTGTCGATATATGAAACGGTTCTCATTAAGCGCATCAACGAATTTGTTGGAAGGGTGCCAAAATGCATTTGAGGCTGTATATCTGCAACGCTTTGACATATTTACACCAAACTTTGTACGTGTCATCGCTACCTCACACTGACCATGCCACATAAATTTGGTAACAGCGCCACCTATTGGTCAAGAGTAATAAACCATTCATTACCCATGAATAATTACACTTATAAAAATGCTAATAACTTTTTAATGCATTAGCCTATTGCAACGAAACTGGTCTCAAAATATTCCCTGGTTTATGCCGAGAACATAGATACCAAATATGCCAGATTAAGCTGAACTTCCGGTCCGCCATTTTGATTTATGTTGAAAACCTACTTTTTGAACTCCTCATCAGCCGTTAGTCCAATTTTCACCAAAATTTAATCAGATGATCTTCAGACTGTGCTGACAAAAAGTTATGAATTTTGTGTCGATAGACAAAACCGTTTTTGCATACCACAGCGACGAACTTGAGGCACAATGACAAAATGACACTTGAGGCTGTATCTCTGCAATGCTTTGGCATATTGACACCAAACTTTGTTTGTGTCATTGAAAAGTCACACAGAGTACACCAAATTGACTTGATAACAGCACCACCTATTGGTCAATTTTGATAAGCCATTAAATCATGCTACTAGAGGTTGTATTTATGATTTTTTTTAGCCATTTCAATTACAATAATCCTAAAATTGCTGTTATTGCTCATTAATGCATTTGGTGTGATGCTCCATGCCATGCTTAGCTCCTACATTTGCCGTTGGAGTGCTTGGCCCCGTAATTGCTGCTTGCAGCTATATTTATTATTATTCTTCTTCTTCTTCCGCCGCAAGTCTATGGCAGCCCATAGAACCGATTGCGGGAAAGTTGTATAATTTGGCAAACTGATAGAGGACAGTCCCAACATTAACTATAGCAAATTTGAAGCCTCTAACTTCTACTCTCTAGCGCCACCACTTGTCCAAACTTTCAATGTTTGTATGCTAATAACTTTTGAACCGTAAGCCAGAAAATGGAAATTCTTTTTTCCTCTGAATCCTTGGCTCAGGCCAAGTCGAATGAACCCTAAAATTCAAAAATCGCAAGGTTTAGTTTTTTCGCTATTTTCAATTATTCGAAAAACCTACTTTTTCGAACTCGTCCTAGACGGTTAGTCCGATTGCCACGAAAATTGGCTCAGATCATCTTCAGACCATGCTGGCAAAAAGTTATGGAATTCAAGTTGATTCGTCCAACTGTTGTCGAATGACACGTAAACAAATTTGACGAAAAGCACGCAAACATGCACGTGAGGCTATATCCCGGCAACGGTTTGTCATATTGAGACCAAACTTGGCGTGTGTTATAACAAGCATGAACTGAGACTACCTGCTGTGTTTCGACACAGCGCCACCTAGTGGTCAGGAGATATGAAAAATGCATATTTTGGCTTATAACTACTGAATGGTTTGGCCAAAAATCACACAACTGGTCTCTTTAGATTCAGTGAGTCATGTCGAGTCGAATGATATCCAATTTTCCTGTGTCGGCCATTTTAGGCGTCGGCCATTTTGAATTATGTTTCAAAATGCTGTATTTTTTGAACGCAGCATCGTATCGTTTCGCAAATAATTACAAAAATATTCGGCTCCATGCCCTGAAGGTACTCAAAAAGTTTGGTGGCAGCGCCACCTTGTGGCCAATAGTTATAATGAAATATCACATAAACGCTGATAACTTTTGAATAAATTAGTCTATTAAAATTAAAATGGTCTCGCTATATTCTGTGGGTCATGCCGAGAGTATTGATACCAATAATGTGAAAATTGGCCTTACTTCCTGTCCGCCATTTTGCTTAATGCTGATAACCTACTTTTTCGAACTCCTCCTAGACCGTTAGCCCAATTTTCACCAAATTTGACGTGAATCATCTTCAGACCATGCTGGCAAAAAGTTATGGATTTTGTGTCGATATACGTAACGGTTCTCATTTAGCGCATCAACAAATTTGCTGGAAGGGTGCCAAAATGCATTTGAGGCTGTATCTCTGCAACACTTTGACATATTTGCACCAAACTTTGTATGTGTCATCGCCACCTCACACTGACCATGCCACATAAATTTGGTAACAGCGCCACCTATTGGTCAAGAATAATAAACCATTCATTAACCATGAATAATTACACTTGTAAAAATGCTAATAACTTTTTATTGCATTAGCCCATTCGAATGGAACTGGGCTCAAAATATTCCCTGGTTTATGCCGATAACATAGATACCAAATATACCATAGTAAGCTGAACTTCCGGTCCGCCATTTTGATTTATGTTGAAAACCTACTTTGTCGAACTCCTCATCAACCGTAGGTCCGATTTTCACCAAATTCGAATCAAATGATCTTCAGACTATGCTGACTCAAAGTTATGGCTTTTGAGTCGATAGACAAAACCGTTTTCGCATGCCACATCGACGAATTTGAGGCACAATGAGAAAATGACACTTGAGGCTGTATCCCTGGAAAGCTTTGGCATATTGACACCAAACTTTGTGTGTGTCATTGAAAAGTCACACAGAGTACACCAAATTGATTTTATAACAGTAACACCTATTGGTCAAGCTTGATAAGCAAAGTAATCATGCTACTAGAGGTGGTATTATGATTTTGTTTTTGCCATTTCAATTACAATAATTCCAAAATTGCTGTTATTGCTCATTAATGAATTTGGTGTGATGCTTCATGCGATGCTTAGCTCCTACATTTGCCGTTGGAGTGCTTGGCCCCGTAATTGCTGCTTGCAGCTATATTTTATTTTATTTTTATTACTTTGCTAAATTGCCTTATGTTGTTGAAGTGTTCCTTATTGTCTTTCTTCTTCTTCTCCTTCTTTTTAAGTTCATAAGTTATAGCCTGGCATTTGTCTTCTGCATTATAGCAATTATTATTGTGAGTGCTAACAAATGCAACAGAGGTCACAATTAAACCTGCTGCAGAAGTACAAATCTAGAAAGTGAAGGTGAGGAACGGCGTGATCTTGACTTACTAAACAAAGTGAACCACATGAGATGGGCAAGCTTCAAGCTGATGGCTCACAACCAAGCCAAGTTTAGAAATAGAAGAACAAGTTTAATAGATCGATTTCAGATTGCCCAGATCATATGTTGTGTTTACATTGTGCTATATTTCTATTTCTGAAAATGCATGCATTTTCTAATTTACATTCCATTTGTCATTGCATCAATAATTGCATTTGCTTTAAGGGAAATGTAATGTTTATGACTTAATGCAGCATCATTAGTCACAGTGTTGTTGTAATCACAAATTAATCACAGTGAAAAAAATAAAGCTTTCTTTTTTCTTTCGTTTCATTAAGGGATGTTTAAATATTGCATGCAAGTGATTCCATGCAATATTTAAACATCCCTTAATGAAACGAAAGGCCCATGTGGAAACCTATGGCATGAAGAACTACCAAGTGTAATGTTTCCTGTACCTCTTTGTTTTGCTTTTATGTTAATGTTCTTCCTAACAAGACCATTAAAAAACACCAGTATCTGTTGTTTCCTAGAATGTCCCTATGCAACATGTCAGGACAAAAAGAAAAGATGCAATACTTTCTGTCTCTGTTTTAAATCTTTCCTGCACTGCCTCGGTTTGGGTAATGCTCTTTTTGTAGTGGTGAAACGATACATGTATTCATATCAAACCATCATGATACAGACATCTCAGATGCATGAAGCCTTACATGAATACAGGCAATTCACCCCCAATCCAGAAGGGGGTGCAACTATTTACAGTAGCATTGTCTTTCACAGATGGCAAGTTATGCTCTACTCATTGTCTTCAGCATTATAACAGTTACAACTGTGACTGTGTGTGCGGATTTGGAGAAAAGAGCTTCTGCAGAAACACAGATTCGGAGCAGGAAAGTTTTGAAGAAGGGGGTGGAACTGTCTTAATATCTTGAAACATAATATCTATTGCGGTTCTTGGTGTGCCAAAATCATTGCTCTAATCGTGAATGAGAGCAAAAACATTAACACAGACAATGAGACATTAGTTTTCAAATGACCAAATTTAATGCAATTGCTTTGTTTTTAACATATATGTGTATATATATATATATATATATATATATATATATATATATATATATATATATATATATATATATATATAGGTGTCATATGTCACGTCTTGTTGCTAGTAAGCAATTTGTCTTTGATTTTCTTTCAGCTCTTTTTACTGTGCAAGCATTCTTAAAAAACAGGAATAGATAGTTACATTTAAAGCATTTCATCTAAATGAACAGCAAAGCATAGCGATCAGATTTATTTGGGAAGTTAATTGATGTCCTTTTGCTTGGGCCACATTGTCTTCAGAATGGATTTGTCTTGCAGATAAGGCATGCAAAATGCATTTATTGAAATGTTGCTTCATTTGTAGAAATTTTCTAATCTCAGAGTGAAACAGACTAGCTCTGATCTAGCATAATAATCTATAATTGCTAAAATGACACATTCATAGTTTTCCAATCCTAAACTTTATATTTGCAAACTTTTAATAAGCTCATAGCATACTCAATTTAAGTTTGTCATACAGCAAAAAGAAGAAGAAGAAGGTTTTATTAGCAACATCTGCAGGTGTAGGATATATTCATGATCATTTACATTCATTTCAGTAGAGCTTCAAAGTTTTTCGCTGCAGATTTCAAGAACTTTGATAACAAAGTGAATAAATGAATCCTCTGATCCACACGTCTTGTATGTTTTTTATCTACGCTCGTGTCACCTGTGAGTAATCTAGCTGGTAATCCAGTGAAAGAGTTGTCCCACTCAAGTCCCCAGGAGTTCTTCACAAACTTTTGTGAGTATTTAAAGGCAGCAGGGGGCACTGAAAGTTCCTGTCAAACTAAATCCCACTCACACTCCAGCCGGTGAACAGAAACATAAAAAACCCTCTCAGAACCTAAAAGATTAGAAACGCAGTTTAAGATCCTTAAAACTGATGATATGCAGATATCTGTCTGCTGCGCAAGTGAGTTTTTGCAAGAATTAGAAAAGTTAGTAGCCTAATATTCAAGGAACATTCCACTTTTTTTGAAAATAGACTAATTTCCCAACTCCCCTAGAGTTAAACAGTTGAATTTTAACATTTTCAAATCCATTAAGCTGATCTCCGGGTCTGGCGGAAGCACTTTAGTTTAGCTAAAATTAAATTAAAATGAACTTTGTGTGTGTCCATGCCGTTTCGTAAGTTTTTCAGATCATTCCACAATGAATAAAGAACGAATCATTTGTCTGAATAGCAAAATAACTCTTGCGAACAGTTTCCGTTTAATAAGTCATCTAAAAATATTCACAAAACCTCTCACTTGCTCGTAGCTTTTTGAATTAGATTTACTAAGTGAATCATTCAGAGTCGTTAATTTTACTGACTCTTTTTCCTCAAACTTTCTTCTAATAATTCATTTGCATGAAAAAAGTGATTTCTCCATCAGTTCTGTTTTCAGCTTTGAGTGTGTCTAGTTTTAAATGACCTTCACTGGAGAAAAATGTCCTTTGCATCAAAGTCATAGTTACTAACAACTGCGCCACCAGCATGCACCTAACTTAACAAAATATTGACCACTAATCTATTATTGAACTATTATTCTGACCATTAGAATTAATTTTGCTTACCTCTGTGACTGATACGGAGCCCCACATATGACATGCAAAAAAATAAAAATAAATTGTACGCACGATTTACTAATTCGTTCCCTCAATTTACTAAAATGTGCACACGATTACCATTGAGTTCCTTCGATTTACTATCGCGTTCGCTCGATTTGCTAAATCGTGCGCACAATTTAGCAAATCGAGAGAACGAATTAGTAATTGTGCGCACAATTTATAAATCGAGGGAACACTATAGTAATCATGTGCACGTTTTAGTACATTGAGGGAACGAATTAGTAAATCGTGCACACGATTTAGCCTTATATTTTTTCCTGTGTGTCATGTGCGGGGCTCCGTAGACAGATTCCCACCATATTGAAACTTTATTTCAAAAGTAATTACAGTGCAGGAATCACAGTGTGACATTTGGCTGCCAGTCACTTGTAATCAACCGAGAGTAGAAGCAGCGAAAAAAAAAAATCTCTTTCTTTTCAAACACACTTAATTTTCTTCACTGTAATTATTGTTTAGAAACAGGCTTTGATTAGATTAGAATGGGGGCACTTCACCTTATGTTTGAACTAATTAGGACATACATGGGGAAAAAATTGAAATGTTGAATGTGAAAATGAGGTACTCTAAATGGTTACTCATCATAAATGTTTCAGACCTTATCAAAAACTATGACTGTTTCTCATAATGAACTTTTACATCTCACAATGTGCTTTATTTCCCATATGTGTTCGTCGATGACATTTTCATCATGGATATATTTGCCCATTATCATAGCAGTTAGAATCTCTAAAATGAACAATGCTAACGATTTTACCGTGTAGTGATCTTAGAACATTTTCATCAAATTTTCATGTTATCACACCTCCTAAGGTCTTATCTGCAAGAGCACCTGGTCCAGAGATGAAACAGTGTGCAGTGTTCTTTATTTATTTATGTATCGTAGGTGTGAACAAATATTACATTTTATGAGTCTATCATCAATCTTTGACAGGGAGATACAGATCAAAGAAATAAAACTGCCCCAGGTCAGTCCAGTCCAAACCAGCTCTAAGGATATTTTATGGCACCTTGAGGTGGCGACCTCGTATGATTTTGCTTTAAATATTAATTCATTCAACTGATTCGTTCAAAAACACAGATTCATTCAGAGCTGTGTTTATGAGTCATTAAATCATCCATTTAATTGATTCGTTCAAACACGGCGATTTGTTCAAACACAGCGATTCGTTCAAGAAAGAAACACCAATGTTTGTGCTTGATGGTTCTGCTGTGGTTTTGTTTGGAAATATGTTCGTTATCAGAGTAGAAACTGACAAAGTAACCGACAAATTGAGTCTAAAATGTAAGTTTTATTAATTAATTTATCAGTATAAAGTATTAAATTCTTTGTATAGCCTAAAATTAATTAACACACAAATTTGCTAGCTTTTGTTGCTAGGTAATATAATGTTTTTTGCATTAGCATTGCAGCAATGGCAGATTCTGACATGATGCACATTTATGATATAATATTTTATTTACCATTTTATTTACATTTTTGCCTTATCTCACATATATATATATATATATATATATATATATATATATATATATATATATATATATATATATATATATTTCTAATGGTAAACTGTGATTAGGTAACTTTTGGGGGTATTTTGGCAGTCTGATACAAAAAGTGTTTTGAAAATTATACAATTAGAAAATGGTCTACCTCGATCACTGGCAATATAAATGAGTGCTTGTGCATTCAGGTTTCTGAATTAGTTTTAATAGCTATCTGAGACTGAAGCAGTAAATAACAGACCGCAGCTCTCCTTATCATGATGATGTAACCCCCACAGTGAAAATTGTATTGACTTTCAACAAACCAACAATCAGACAGACCCCTTCTCTCTCATTCTGTTTCTCGGCACCAGTCCATATCTTACATGCAGTGTCACACCTGATCTTGCCTTCAGACAGTCCACCTCCATGTCTATTTGATCACTTTTCTCGAAGAGATAGGATATTTCTTGTAGCACTGGATTTATTGCAATGACCAAAACACTAGTGTTCTCTGATGAAATCACTGTACCAAGGTACTAAATTTTTTTGTGATGGCATCTTAAATCATATAAATTCTATTTAACATTTATGAGAATACCATTAACCTTTTGATAGAGGAGGATGATTAATTAAATTGTGAGCACATGGTTATATAAAACGGGTCCATCCTGATCTGTAATGATGTTTAATTAATGATAAATCACATATGGTGGGCACTAGTGTGGAGAAGAACTCCTGCGGTCTACAGTAACGAACTTCAGAACGTCCTGCTGCTCGCTCTGTGAATGATGTGGGCCCATAAAACCACTTTGAAAACACTCATTATAGTGTTTCCCAGACAGCTCTGAGACAGAGGAAATGTACTGCAACAGTAGCTTTTAGTGTTGGCTTTGTAAAACTGGGTTCTCCGGGTAACATATAGCTGTTGAAATTTTTTATTGTTTTCATTATAATAGATAATAATTTAAATTAATTAAATTATCTTTTTTTATGTTCAATTTGTAAAGTGAAAAATAGCTGAAAGTCACTGAAGAAGGCAATAGTATGGATAAAGCCTTCATATTTTTGCCAGAAGCAATGGTTTGATGTTAAAAACGCCTTAATGAAGGTTTTGTTTCTTAGAAACATGCCGCTTTTCACTTCATAAGATATTAATTGATGAAATGGTGTGGATTACTTGTGGATTATTGTGATGTCATTATGAGTTGTTTGGACTCTCATTCTGACGGTACCCATTCACTGCAGAGGATCCATTGGTGAGCAAGTGATGAAATGTTACATTTCTCCAAATCTGTTTTGCGATGGACAAACTGACTCCTATCTTTAATGACTTGAGAGTGAGTACATTTTCATTTAGGGGGGAATTATCCTTTTAAGAAAGCAAATGTGGGATATTTAGTTTTTAGTGTACTCTAAAATAACAAAACATTAAAAGTCATTTTACAAAAGTTGATTAGCACAACTTGTACAAGTCATTGAACAACTGACAGTCAGTAGCGACTCAACTTCTCCTTTGACATGGTTTTCGTTTGTTTTTGTTTTTCTCATCGTAAACAGCACTGGTGACATCTGGAACAGGGTTCACCCCCGTAGTCTGTGAATCCCTGGGAGAGGTTTAGGATCAGAGCATCCGGATGATTGTGAAGTTACTTGAAGCGGTCAGGGGAAAGCTCTAGGAGAGGACGAGCTATCAGAGACCTTCCTGAGCTTGATCATGTTCAGACACTTATGCCTTTGCTGGCTTGGCCTGAAAACATTTACAGTCACAGCTTTACAGAGCATTTTAACAGCTGGTCATAAAGATTTTTTTTGTTGTTTACCCCACTGTTTGGAGAAATGGTGGTAAAATCCGGCCTCAGATGGGAATTTTTTGGGGGGTTGGTTAGACTGTGGTTGGACATTGTTGGTACATATTGTTTTATACATAACACAAAATCCCATCTATCTATCTATCTATCTATCTATCTATCTATCTATCTATCTATCTATCTATCTATCCATCTATCTATCTATCTATCTATCTATCTATCTATCTATCTATCTACAAACCCAATTCCAAATAAGTTGGGACACTGTAAAAATTGTGAGTAAAAAAGAACGGAATAGTTTACAAATCTCATAAACTTATATTTTATTCACAATACAATATAGATAACATATCAAATGTTGAATGTGAGACATTTTGAATGTCATGCCAAATATTGGCTCATTTTGGATTTCATGAGAGCTACACATTCCAAAAAAGTTGGGACAGGTAGCAATAAGAGGCCGGAGAAGTTAAATGTACATATAAGGAACAGCTGGAGGACCAGTTTGCAACTTATTAGGTCAATTGGCAAGATGATTGGGTATAAAAAGAGCCTTTCAGTGTGGCAGTGTCTCTCAGAAGTCAAAATGGGCAGAGGATCACCAATTCCCCCAATACTGCGGTGAAAAATAGTGGAGTAATATCAGAAAGGAGTTTCTCAGAGAAAAAATGCAAAGAGTTTTAAACTATCTTCATCTACAGTGCATAATATCATCCAAAGATTCAGACAATCTGGAACCATCTCTGTGTGTAAGGGTCAAGGCCAGAAAACCATACTGGATGCCCGTGATCTTTGGGCCCTTATACAGCACTGCATCACATTCAGGAATGATACTGTAATGGAAATCACAACATGAGCTCAGGAATACTTCCAGAAAACATTGTCGGTGAACACAATCCACCGTGCCATTCACCGCTGCTGGCTAAAACTCTATAGGTCAAAAAAGAAGCCATATCTAAACATGATCCAGAAGCGCAGGCATTTTCTCTCGACCAAGGCTCATTTAAAATGGACTGTGGCAAAGTGGCAAAATCTATCATCTCACTAAAGTCAAATAAGTTCAATAGTAATGTTTATTTATTTATTTATTCATACAGTAAAAATGAATTTCAGACTAATTATAACGAAGTTACAATTATTTTTGTTAACTAAAGTCATCGGTGGAACATTTTCCTAAAATATGACAAAATTAACTTTTTCAAATAAAATCTTAGCAAATAATGCCCCCCCAAATTCAATTATAAATGGCTCCACAAGAATGCACAGTTTTACAGTTTTATCTGCAAGAGTCAAAATAAGGTTTGATTATGAACACAAATCATACATTAGTAATCATCCTCTGAGAAATGTTCTGATATAGCACTAAATATATTAGCACAGCAAGAGCTGCAGTGGATCATTTCCTCTCCATTTTTTGGATGTTACCAGCGTGTCGATTGAAACAGGACTACGTTTTGACAGATTTGGGCCTGAACATACAAATTAACAGTTTATGATTCACCAAATACTCCCTTAAACGACACAACGCTCAGTGTGTCATGGAGATTTGAGACGGCTCGGCTTGTTACCTGCTGGTTTGACACTCAACCCCCTGTGAAGTTTGTTTATGAGCGTTGGAGCAAAGAAAGCAAGACTGGTGCTTGTCAACACAACAGCCACAAAAGCCAAGTTCAGATGGGGGGAAATCACATGCATGTGTTTGTGATTGAGATAGCGAGACAATCTCAGTCAAAAGCTCAGCATGAAAGACGCTGATAAGAATAGATCTAGCCTAAAATAGCTTTAGAGAAGTTAGCGTTAAATAGACCTCCGTGGATCTGAACTTAAACTGACAGAAAAGTGCCTCAGCTGCACTGAGGGAAATATTAATTGTATGTCAATGTCACTGAATGTCGATTTCATCTTTTTTAGTCAAATATTAATGTGTCTTTAAGCTTTGAGAAGAAAGAAACCTTGAATCGGTGCAGCTAGCACAGAAAGCCAGAGGAATAACTATCCAGGGGAGGAAGGTTTTAAATAAGAGACCTTTGAAATTGTATTTCAAGGTCCTAGAGGGCTTTCATAGTGACAGGTTTCCTAAACTGCCACCTTTATGCGACAGCATGACCTTTTAATAAATGAATGATCTCGATTTAGCATCCTAATACACGAGTTATGATTTCAAAAGGGGTTTGAAATAGTAAAATACCTTGTAGATGAAAAGTCCTTCATCTACAAGGTATTTTAATTTCTAAAATGTTGTTGTTGTTTATTACATGGAGGCGTTTGTAGCTCATCTTTTGACTGAATTGCTTTAGATGATTCATTTTACAAGGTGAATGGGGTCTTTACTTGTTTCTTATAAAAATAAAAAAATCAGATAATTAGCACTGCACATGTACATTTTCAGATGCATTTATTTGTTTGTTTGTCTGAGCTTGCATTCAATACTAAAAGTCTTTACTGGACCTGATTAAAACATTGTAATTCCTGAAAATGTATCCTATTTATTAATTGCATTGCTACGAAGGTTTATTTGTGTAACCATCACTCAAAATATTCAAGGTCCTCATTTTCTTTGCCCACTTTTTATAAAATTTTTAGGAGGCAACTTTAACTATTTTATATTCAGCAGAGGTATAGTAATTGGTGATGAAAACCACCTCCACACTTTGCGAATATAGATGTTTCCCACAGTTTAGTCTGTTATGACTCCTCTCTACTTTTACATCCCCGGCAGATGATCTGAGAAAAGTTTTATGTTTCTCTTATGATGGTAAAAGATTTTAGAACAATGCACTGGCCCTTGATCACAACTTCTGGGGAACTTCTATTCAAAGCTGCAGCTTAAAGGAAAATCCCTTCTCAGAGATGCACATCAATTGCGAGGAGGGAGAGAGACTTTATTCAGCCCAAATCGAAAGGCTCTCCCTTGGCATGCGGTTTGAACTTTAATCCAACAGCTTGAGGGGGAACGAGACCCAAAGACCTTCAATAAAGCTGGTTCATGACAGGGACCTCGGCTTCTGCTTTCAGCCAGACTGCAGGCATTAGAAGCGGATATAATGGCTGAAACTTCAGCCTCAGACCGGCAACCCTCTCGCCCTCTTCCAGGTGGCATCCGAGTCACTTGCTGCCAAAGAGATTGAGAGGGATGTACACATTTGGCCAGCCTGGAATTTGGTTTGGAGAAGAACAAGCCCAGAGCGGCGAGGTGTTGGCCTTATCGTGTGCTCTGGGGCGCTGAAGGTTTGAGACCAGAAGCTGGATGCTTTCGAGAAGATCATGACATTGAAAAGTGAGATCTTCTCGGATAGGGGAATGCACACAGAAGAGTGGTAAAATGTCATGGCATTTAAATAAAGGTTCCTTGCAGAATGATGTTCAAACTGTGTGGATTTTATATTTAGATCTTCAGATCACCTTACTTTAGTTATTCTGTGGTTCAATGCATTGGTTTTAGGTATCAGCTGTTAACAGAGGAGCTGTTATCTGCTCTCATAGTTTTTCTCTCCATAACCCTAGGAAAAACCTATGACCCGTCAGTTCAGAAGCATACACCAGATATTTACATATAAAGACATAAACTCTGTGGCCCATTCTCTGTGAAACACCTTTGCGCTTCTAGAACTGGAAGTGTATTTAGGATGTGAAGCCTTGAGCAGAAACATGCCCCCATGGAAAGGTCGCTTTCACCTGATTTAATGTGGAAATAATCATCTTTTCTCCATTTTAGTTTCGGTAAACTGCCTTTCTCTGAGCTTTCATTGCTTTTCGCGAGTTTGTTTCATTAGAGAGACCCCCTCAGTGTCCTCCTACTCTTCAGTTAATTGAGGGCTCATGACTGGAGTGCCCCTTCACTGCTGGAGACAGCTGACTGTTTACACACACACAAGGGGAAATAGTCCAGGACTCCTCTCATTGACCATAAATGAAGGAAAATATATTGTGCGCAAGGAATCTTGCTTAGTTTTGGGAGGAATACATGCCAGAGCATCAGAAGCAGAGTGTTCAATCACCCCGCAAACTTTTTTTTTTTTTTTTTGTGTAAACTGCCCCAATGTCTCCCATGGGATCCCTTTGGAAAAACGCGCAACTGTGAGACTCAAGCATGGAACTTTTTAACGTCCTTTTAAAGTCATCTATCTGCATCTGGTGCTTATGTTTACTACCGCTGATGTTGTCTGGGCAACCGGGTAAGTCAAAAACACGCTTATAGTGAATATTAACTAACGATGTTTTGGGCGCATTTGGCGCAACGACTCCTTTTGCGCACGTTTAAGGCGATGGTTTCTGTATATTTAGAATTTCATTAGTTACGCATGCAACTTTTAAGCTTTGAATGTTGAAATGCAATGTTTGCTCTTTTACTCAAAAAATTGCCATATTTCCAGTGCAAAAGTTAAAGATCCACAAACCTTGTGCACAAAAATGTTGCAAGTGTTTATTTATTTTTCAATTATTTTATTTTGTCATCAATTATGATGCTACTGTTTTCATTGTATTTTGTTTTAAACTGACCTCATAAAACCAGTTTGAAATATTTTATTGTTCTTTATTATTTATTTATCTATTTAATTGACTGCATTGTATTGTTTTTATTAATATGTGGGCTATTTGATTTTATTTCACTTTTATTTTAGCTCATAACATAGTTTCAAAGTGGTGCATAAGATTTTTGTCTGGCTGCGTCAGGAATATGGTCTTGAGATTAATGTGCTTTCAATCCGCAAGACATTGTTTTCATTAGTGCTCAATATCCAGGTTCTCAAGAAGGATTGAACAGCTGTTAGAAATCTGTGAAACTCTGCGCACCAAATGGAGAGTCTGTCTGCGCAGTTCAGACTGAATTAACGTGTTCTGCGGCGAAGAGGACGCGCTATTTCTCTCGCGCGTGCACGCACGCACAGTCTCTCTCTTTCTGTGTGCAGATGTTTTGAGCAGTCCTTAGAGCAGTCAGTAGGTGAGTATTAAGCCTCAGGGGTGCAGTAATTGTGGGAATGTGAGCCTCATGCTTGTGGGGTCAGACTGATTAGTGAGGCTGTGATATCTTTACTGTCCTTTCCTCCAGCTCAGGCCTCAGAGCCATTACAGGTTATAGACATGTGTAATGCACTCATTTACAGCCAGCATATACTGTGTATTACACTTCTGTATATTGTTTTGCTTTTTGCTCTTTTTTTTATAAAATGGTTTTTGGTTACACTTTAATTGTTAGTGTAACAAGAATGGACATTATTGTAATGAATGGGATTCTAAAGTTTTGACATGATTGTATATTAATTATTTTGTGCTACTAATATTGGCAGATAATGTTCCTGTTGCTTGGAGTTTTAGGGATAAACGAAGCTTTCTTGCACAGTGACGTTCCAGCGGAGTCCTTTCAACTCGGCAAACCGTGAGCGAGTCTTTCTCAGTGATATTTCTTCAGTGAATCATCAGCTTTGACTTTACCGTCTTTATTAAATGTCTGACAGCTGTGTGTTTGGGTCATGTGATCTCAACCCTCATAAGCCTCACTCAACACAATCGAGTGAAAAATAGACATTACCGAGTCCTCAGGGTTTGGGTGAATTCCTGGCTGAGCGAGAGGAGGAAACAGATGAGTGCGTTTGCAACTGTGAAGATATTTCGCTTTAATATCGAGGACAGTTTCCTGTGGTCACTGATATTTCATAAATGCAACAGACCCAGACCCTACAAACCAATTGTTTGAACAAATCTCTCTCTAGGGCTGGAGAATGTAATCAGCTCTTCATTCGGCTGAGATGTAGACTGTCACAACAGATAATTCACATTTAACAGCCCTGCAACCCTCCCATACACATATACTGCATGAACTTGTTTTAAAGTTCTCCAGCTTTAAGAATCCTTAAACACTACGTGCTTAAAATAAGAATATTTGCCGTTTTTTTGGTTCACCAGGATCCTTATCAGTTAGTTGTTTGCTCTGTAGAAGTTGAGTTTTGAGTTGTCTATTTAGTTTTTTGTTTGTCATAATGTATTTATATAATATTTTATGTTACAATTGATATTTTGTATGTGTCACACCTGTGGGTGGGAGATCGAACGCACAACACAGGAGAGTAATAACATAAAATTTAATAGTAATCCACAGGAACACAAACGGGAATCCAGGAGAAATGCAAACCAAAGATGTGTTTCCAAACAATAACCAACAACTGAGAGAACTAAACAAGGAATATTTATACAAACGTAAGAAAGGAACTAATGACTTAATTAACATGACACAGGTGACCATAATTAACTAATCAAGGGAACTAACTTTGCATTTAGTTGCTAATGCTTTTTTTGTGTTTTCGAAACCTTTTGAAACTAATGCAAGTGAATACAAACTTTTAAAAGCTTATGTGAGTGAATATAAACTTTAAGGAAATAATATGATTTGGGAGGAAGATTTTTAATTTGCTTAAGTTCTGTATTTCCTAAAATATTTGCGTTTGGTTACAAAACGTTTGTGTTGTCAAAAAAGATTTTTTTTTTAAAGGAAAAACACAAAACTGGTGACAGAAAAAAAAACTGATTATGAAAATAATGTGATGGGAGGAAAAACTATTTTGCTTTTGAAATTTTTGCATTGTCACAAGAAACGTCTCGGTTATGTATGGTAACCCTCGTTCTCTGAAGAAGGGAACAGAGACTCTACGATCGACGCAAAATGGGATATCCCTTCGATAGGGATACTTTTTTGATCTACTTCGAGTATAAACTAAATGAGCCAATGCACATTGGCATGCAATTATTGAATCCAGCAGCCGCTAATCACAGCTTGAGTATAAGAAGACAGCAGGTGCATTGCATACCAGGTTTTCGCTGAGGAGCCGAGCCGGAGAAACGGCAGCTCAGCAGTGGTACAGCAACCATGGCGACGGGAGTGTCTCCATTCTCTCCTTCAGGGAACGATGGTTACCATACGTAACCGAAACGTTCCCTTTCAGTCGGTCACTCTCGACGCCACGTCAGTTACTGACGCAATATGGGATCCCTACCAAAGCGCCATGGGTGCTGCCCCTCCCAGTGCCCTGTGCGAGCCACCTGTGCCCCTATTGCGTGTAGGCCGGGGCCCGGAACAAGTAGTTCCACTCACCATTGTCAAAGCACTACCTCACTGGGTGAGATTGGATAACGCTGGGAAAACGTACCCGTTCCGCTTGGAACAGGGACGCTGTGGAAGCCCCATCCTTCACGAAGCAAATACACATATAGCATCCGTTTAGGTGTATATGGAGAAATTTGAGGTGATTAAAACCCTTTTGGGAAGGAAGAAGTCTGCCGGGGAAACACGGGCTCTAATGCTATACTGTGGACTACACACATACGAGTACCGCTTAGGCCTCAATATGGAACCCAGCCTTCCATGGTTCTCACGAATTCATCATGAAGGCCTGGCGCCAGATGTTTAACCGTCTAACCACTTTGGAGACTGTTTCAGAGCCTCTCTGGTAGACCGGTTTGTTTCTCCAGAGACCTTTCACTGCCAGTTGTTCTACTCCCTGACAGAGGGAACTCTCGGCACAGACGCAGATCACGGCAGCGGCAATGGGACTCCGCCCTCCTGAAGGTAGCAGAGCCTGGTTCACAGCTCCGAGACGGTCACCTTCCTGCAGTGAGAACATCACAAAAAACACCTCATCGTGCTCGAAGCCAAGACACGTGAGGCAGCAATTGTGACCATCACCCATTGCCAGGTAACAACCGCGCCCAGAAACACACAGGTGAAACGGCATCCTGAAGCTCTTTTAAAGAAATTTGCTCTTTAGGAAATGTTCTCTTAGTGCTGAGGCGCACAGGGGAATTGGTCGCTTGCAACACGACAGGGGTAGTGCAGCCTGAAGTGCGCAATCCACTCGACACAGGAACGACAACCGCTTAAGCGCTGTCTCGCCAAAACACGAAGCTTCAGAGGGCGTGCTGAACTCATAGTTCACAGCAGACATGGTTGAGCAGAATGATACAAACGCTCGAAAGTTATAATGTAACGTCCAGTTATAAGGTAACTTTTTTGTTTTCATATTACAACTTTATCTTACAATTACCTTTTCTATTTATTTTTAGTTTGGACTGAAAAAAAAAATGCATCTTGTGCATGTATTTATGTGCTTTTCCAAGATTTTTCAGTTATTTATTACATTTAAACCTCACGCTAACCTCACGCTCCTTCTCTTGAAACCAACAAGGAAGTGACTTAAACTGTAATTCATCAACCGACCGCTTGAGGATGGCTGCAAATGGGAGTCAGTCCCTTAGGCTCCCCATGTTAAAAATGCCCAACTTTACAGGAGAAAAAAACATGTTTGCAGCCTGGTACTGTATAGCAAATTTTGCCCATCATGACAAATGTGAGGGGGGTGATTTTTTTTTTATAACTCTTCCATTAAAAATATATTAAGCCTTAATGCTATGCATAATTAAGGGCATGGCCACTTGAGTGACAGGTGGATTGCCGCTGCTGTTACCGCTGTCACGCTAGGTGGGCGTGGCTTCAGCAACCATCTCCCACCTTTTTGGCCATTTTCGATTATCCGGGAGAGTCGCGCGGTGACGTGCTGCCAAGATGGCGACGGCCCACTCTGCACACTTTAGGCTTCAAAAACAGGAGTCTATGGGTGACGTCACGGACACTACGTCCATGTTTTTATGCAGTCTATGGTTTAAACCCATTCTATTGATGGCTGAGTAGGCGGTCCTGTCGTATGGTACACTTCAGGATGGATTAGCATATGATCACTGCATTGGTTTGAGGTTTATTTAAAACTCCATTGCAAGTGCAAGGTTATGGCCACATATGGACATTTTTCCATCTTCTAGTTTTTGCAGTCACTGGCTTTGCAAAAAGTGTTTGCACTGTTCAGAAGCAGTGTAGTCTACAACTGCAATAAAACGTTGAGAAAGTGGATGGTGACCATGTCTAATCTGAAGTATTCATTGAAATTCCCTGGTGTGGATGTGTTTGAAATCCACCTTGCCCCTAAATTAGCAAATTATCCGGGCGATCTGAGGTGTTTACCCAGCAGCGCTGCCCCAGCTTTGGTTTGAGGGCTAAAAACACAAGTGTTTGTGCAACCTTTGACCTTGCGTAGCAAGACTGGTTTGTGGTTGTTACCCTTGCAAGTACAGACGAAGACCAAATGTGACTTATTCCGTTAAATGTGTTTAATTTATATGCTCAGATCTTATCAGTTGACGAAACTTCTGTTCTGTTTCTATGAAATTGATTTTTAAAGTGTTTTTTCTTTAAGGTTGAGTGAATCTTTACTTTTCTTGCATGTTGTCTGTTTTTATTTCTACCTGTGATGACAATTTTTATTATAATTTTATTTATAATAATTTTTTTGATCTTTTATTACTTTATTTTTAAGCTGTAATTTCACTTTTCCATTGTGTCTTTTATATGTTGTATTTAATTTTACAGATGTGATGTTAATTTTCTGTTGTTATTTTTGTTATTATTCTATCTTGTTATTTTTATTTTACTTATTTTACTTTTAATTAATTATATATATATATATATATATATATATATATATTGTTACAGTTGTGATGTCACTTTGCTGTTTTTATTTTTTACCATTGTGATGTCATATTTGTTGTCACTTATATTAATTTACATTTGCATTGCCACTTTTCTGTTGTCAATTTTGTTTTATTTTACTGTATTAGTTTGCAATTGTGATGTCACTTTTCTGTTGTCATTTTTATTTTATTGTACTGTGTTTTATTTTACAGTTGTGATGTCACTTCTTTGTTATCATTTTTATTACATTTTGTTATATTGTATTTTACAGTTACGATCTCACATGAAATCATTTTTATTTTATTATTATTTTATTTTACAGTTGTGATGTCACTTTGCTGTAGTAAATTTTTATTGCTGTCATGTTTAATTTAGATTTAATTTAATTTTATAGTTGGAATTTTACATCGCTTTTTTTGATGTTGATGATAATGATCAATTTTATGTAAGACAAATAAAACTTCACAGTGAAGATTTCAAACATATGTCTTTCTAAATATATGAATGGCGTATGTTTACATGGAAAGTAAAGCAAACACCCAGTAGCTGCTTTTACTTTCATCTTATCTTTAAGCCAGCCACCTTGAAACTCCATTAACTCCCCTTAAGAAACGTCCCCTCAAATCATCCCTCCATCTCCCCACAAAACCATTATTAAGAATTTATAAAATGAACACTTAAATGTCTTTATCTTCATCTTGCCCCATTACACCTCTAAGAGTAAAGCTTAGGACATAATCGCAGCGTAATGATCCTTGAATAAGGCTGGAAAGAGCAGGGCATTATGGACCCTAAACCAGCCGAGACATGATCTGATCAGTGCTCCAGTGGGGCAGAAAGTCCTCTCAACCCGGCCTCGTCTTCCCTCTGGAAAGCAAACACGATAAGAGGAGAGATTTTCTGCTCTTTTCCACGCTGGTCAAAGGTCACCTGCCCTTATTCTTTATGAGGACTTTCAGATGGTTAGTGGAAACATGTTTCTTTGAACAAAGTCTGTATTTGACATTTCACTGAGATACGCAGGTTAAACTAGTTCTAATTTTAATATTTTTTGATGAAAATGTGAGTGCTTTCTGTGTAAAACCTGTGTCAAATGTCAGTGTTTGCTGTGTCAAAATGTTAGTGTTGCTAGGTGGTTGCTAAAGTGTTCCAGATGCTTTTAGATGGTTTATAACTTGACCAGGATTCTATAGTATCTCTATAACGTATATATTTTTAACACCACACTGGCCAAATTGCCATTGTAGACCCTGGAATATCATCAAATAATGCTACAATATTTTTAAATTTCTGTTTGGTTGTGTTTTGCTGGTGTTATATATATATATATATATATATATATATATATATATATATATATATATATATATATATATATATATATCAATCAATCACCTTTATTTATATAGTGCTTTAAACAAAATACATTGCGTCAAAGCAACTGAACAACATTCATTTGGAAAACAGTGTCTCAATAATGCAAAATGATAGTTAAAGGCAGTTCATCATTGAATTCAGTTATGTCATCTCTGTTCAGTTTAAATAGTGTCTGTGCATTTATTTGCAATCAAGTCAATGATATCGCTGTAGATGAAGTGACCCCAACTAAGCAAGCCAGATGCGACAGCGGCAAGGAACCGAAACTCCATCGGTGACAGAATGAAGAAAAAAACCTTGGGAGAAACCAGGCTCAGTTGGCTGCCAGTTCTCCTCTGACCAGACGAAACCAGTAGTTCAATTCCAGGCTGCAGCAGAGTCAAATTGTGCAGAAGAATCATCTGTTTCCTGTGGTCTTGTCCTGGTGGTCCTCAGAGACAAGGTCTTTACAGGGGATCTGTATCTGGGGCTCTAGTTGTCCTGGTCTCCGCTGTCTTTCAGGGCAGTAGAGGTCCTTTCTAAGTGCTGATCCACCATCTGGTCTGGATACGTACTGGATCCGGGTGACTGCAGTGATATAATTAATTTATTTGTGTTTGCAATGCATTTTTTTTCTTTGTGTTGTGCCTTGCTGACAATTTATTTGTTGTAGTGTTTTTATTATTATTTGTTAATTTGCTTTTTAATTTTGTTGTCATTTGCTGACATTTGTTTCTGTTTTGCTTTTGCTTTTCTTCTTTTTGTTGTGCTTTGCTGACATTTTTGTTGTTGTTTAATTGTGTTTTTTTTTTTTGCTTTGCTGACCATATATTTTTTGCTTTGATTTAAAACTGTTATGTTTTGCTTTGCTTTATTCTTTTTGTTGTGCTTTGCTAATAGTTTATTTGTTGCTTAGTTTTTTTTTTCATTTGGTTTTGTTGTGCTTTGCTGATAAAGTATTTTTATTTTTTTGTTTGGTTGTGCTTTGCTTAGTTGCATTGCTTTTTTTCCTTTTTGTTTTGTTGATTTGTCCTGCATTTTTTTATAATTATTTTTTTGCTTTGTTAGTTTGGGGGGGGGGGGGGGTTGTGTTTGCTAACATTTTTGTTTTGTTTTTGTTCTGTTTTCTTAGCTTTTTTAAATTATTTTATACATTTTCCCACAAGTCTTTTTTGTCTGTAATGTCTGATATCTGCCCTCTCTCAGCTTCCCACGTTCACTGGCAGAGATGGCATGACATCTGGCACAAGCTTTCTGTTAGCATGTTCAGAGGGAGCATTAGAGGATTAGCAGTGTACTGCTAGCCTTAGGTGTCCTCATACAAAAAGTGAGACAGGTCCTGTCAATCTTCATTCCCCTCATAATATGCCACAATAGTGACATCTGACCCATTTTGGCTCTGAAATAGATGGAGGAGAAGGGTAAGGTGTTACAGATGTGCTGCCTGAGGAAATGGCAAGGGATTAAAAAGGTTTTAGCCTGAAAGTCACATGTCTATTTTTGTCTTTCCATTTTGCAGTGAGATCTGGACACACGTTCGACCGACCTTTGCGGCATAAAGGTAGGAGCAAGGAAAAGGGGGTCAGATAAAGGTGCGTTATTTTTACCCCAAATAAAACGTCCGCCACTGAGGAGGTCACGTTAACCCCCTTTTGGGTTTTAATGAACCTGAGTGACGTTTTCAAGCCACTGTAATGACACAGTTTTCGACCTTCTTCCTCACTGTGTTGAGCGATGACCTTTGTCTTTGCCGAAAGGTTGTTTTAAGCTCTTTTATGAATATTAAAGTTGTAATTCTGTCCTTTGTTTGATGGTGTCCTTGGTTCTTCCAGCTCCAGAGTGCTATCCGGTTGGATACAGGACCTTGAGAAACGCATATCCTAGCATTGATTTCGACTCTACTGAACTTCAGAGCACTGCGATACAGGATCTGATCTGTGACCATTCACTGCCGCCCGGATGGTACCGATTTTCCATAAACAACAAACCTGCGGAGATGCCGACCCGCTGTGTTGAGGTGAGCAGTCGTCACTAAGTTCTGACTGCTTTCCAAACTGCAGTTTCTTGAGCTCTGTCCCTTTTTGTAGATGAACCGCTGTGGGACGCAGGCTCCGGTGTGGTTATCTCTTAAGGACAGTTCTCTGCCGAGGCCCGGAGAGGTCAAGCAGCTCTCAGCCTGTGCCACATGGCAGTTCTTCCATGGAAGCACCAAAGATTGCTGCCTTTTCCGTATCCCAATCTCGGTCCGGAATTGTGGGTTGTTCCTTCTGTACTATCTGCAACCAACACAGGGTTGTATGGGACACTGTGCGGAAGGTACAACAACGTGACTTTTACGTAACTTATTTTTATTTTTGTTATAGATTATTCATCACATGACTGATCTGCCGAGGAATTAATTGAATAAAAAACAGCATTCATTCATTTATTTATTTATACCAAATAGAACATGTTATGACAAAATGTTAAGTAACAATGAAGAGTGTAGTGGGTGATCAATATTTCTCTTTTTCAAGCTGCGTTTCCTCTCACTTTTTCAAACATCTATTAGATCCATATAAATGACTGCATCATCAGCCGTGTGTGAGAGTATCTGGGTCATTTTTTGTTAAGGGTCGATTTCTGGCAACTGATGTTCTGCAAGGAGGCAAATCAGATTTCTGGTTTCATGTAGCAGTATTTCACGGATTTATGAAACTTTTGTGAAGGGTTCAGGAAGAAGGAAACTCAGGGCTTCGTTCCACACAACTATTTATTATTTAAAGTGACATAAGTTAGACGGAATATTCTGACACAAAATTTTGATTGTTTTTGAAAATTGATTGATTGATTGATTGATTGAACAGTTTTAATAAATCAGGACTAATCTTCTGCAAAAATGACTAAATAAATTATTTAATAAAACAACAATTTCATATTAAATTGCATTCATTCAATTATTTGTTCAGTAAAAGTATAAACAGGTCATGTTATGCATGCAAATTATTATTTGTTTTGAATAAAAACAACATTTATAGAGTAAACATTAATTTGTTTGTTTATTTACACCATTAAAGTATAAATCGTAGCACTGATCTTTTGCAAAACAATTTGTTTAATACAAAAACAAATATTATTTTATTTAAATATAATTTTATAAATATATATATATATATATATATATATATATATATATATATATTTTTTTTTTTTTTTTTTTTTTTTTATGTATACTAGGAAAGAATAAACAGGAAGTGTTATTCATCATTGGCTAGCCAATCTTCTGGAAAAATGTTCTAAATAAATATTAATAAAAATAAAAAAAAACATTTCTCAATAAAATTATATTTACAGTTTCAGTTATATGGCCGTCCATGCTGCCGGTGGGGTATCAGGTGGTGTGGGCCAGATACTCCTCCAACACCATAAAGGTGGAGATCAGACGAGACACAACGATTAGACTGTACTCACTGGAGGAGATGGACGGAGTTCACTTCAGACTGGGAGAAACGAGAAAAGGACGATTGCTGAATGCGGTTTTAATGTCACTTAAAATTAAAAACACAAATTGCCAATCAGCCAATCACATGGCAGCAACTTAATGCATTTAGGCATCTAGATGTGATGAAGACGACTTGCTGAAATTCAAACCAAGCATCGGAATGGGGAAGAAAGGGGATTTAAGTGACTTTGAACGTGGAATGGTTGTTGGTGTCAGACGGGCTGGTTTGAGTATTTCAAAAACTGCTGATCTACTGGGATTTTTAAACACAACCATCTCTAGGGTTTATAGAGAATGGTCCAAAAAAGAGAAAATATCCAGTGAGCAGCAGCTGTGTAGACCAAAATGCCTGTCAGATAAGAACAGGAAACAGAGGCTACAATTCAAAATTGGACAATAGAAGATTGGAAAAATGTCTCAATTTCTGCTGCAACATTCAGATGGTAGGGTCAGAATTTGGTGTAAAGAACATAAAAGTATGGATCCATCCTGCCTTGTCTCAACGGTTCGGGATGGTGGTTGTGGTGTAATGCTGTGGGGGATCATTTCTTGGCACACTTTGTTCATTTTGATGTGAAGTTTGAAAGTTTGGACTTTTGGAACTTTTGGAGTTTGGAAATTTCACAGCTGAACACAGTACAAAACAGACACACACACTTGAGCTCTCTCTGTAATTCCCATACACAGACAAAAGCACATTCAAACAAACATACTTCTTTCAGTGCCATTGCTTTAAATGCCTTGCGATGATGT